>NC_083593.1:56029363-56329363 GCF_027579695.1 Neoarius graeffei
TTTCTTGCTGCCTTTCTTTCCATTTTTCTTATTTCTTCTTCTCTCTCAGTTGAAATGCCATTTGTTTGTCTATATATTGTACACAATTTGACCAAAAGTATACGGACACCTGACCGTTACACCCACATGTGGAGGCAGAAAGCACACACTGGTACAGAAAGTCTTTCTGTGCTGTACCAGTACAATTTCCCTCTTTCTTCTCTTTACTCAGTTTGAAAATGCCTTGCCTTTCTCCCTTAGACATCTCTCTGGTCCTCATGTTGGTTTATCCTTTTTAACAACAAATGCAGCCTTCACAGGTGAAACCCAGACCTCAGACCCAGAGTAGACATTCAGGAGCTGTTAATGGTTTGAATAGTTAATTTATCAGGACAAACCTGGGCAAAAGAAACACATGTGAGTATATTAAACACCTGTGAGTATACGGTGGTGCTTGAAAGTTTATGAACCCTTTAGAATTTTCTATATTTCTGTATAAATATGACCTAAAACATCATCAGATTTTCACACGAGTCCTAAAAGTAGAAAAAGAGAACCCAGTTAAACAAATGAGACAAAAATATTATACTTGGTCATTTATTCATCTCATCTCATTATCTGTAGCCGCTTTATCCTTCTACAAGGTCACAGGCAAGCTGGAGCCTATCCCAGCTGACTACGGGTGAAAGGCGGGGTACACCCTGGACAAGTCGCCAGCTCATCACAGGGCTGACACATAGACACAGACAACCATTCACACTCACATTCACACCTACGCTCAATTTAGAGTCACCAGTTAACCTAACCTGCATGTCTTTGGACTGTGGAGGAAACCGGAGCACCCGGAGGAAACCCACGCGAACACGGGGAGAACATGCAAACTCCACACAGAAAGGCCCTCGCCGGCCCCGGGGCTCAAACCCAGGGCCTTCTTGCTGTGAGGCGACAGCGCTAACCACTACACCACCGTGCCGCCCCTGGTCATTTATTTATTGAGGAAAATGATCCAATATTACATATCTGTGAGTGGCAAAAGTATGTGAACCTCTAGGATTAGCAGTTAATTTGAAGGTGAAATTAGAGTCAGGTGTTTTCAATCAATGGGATGACAATCAGGTGTGAGTGGGCACCCTGTTTTATTTAAAGAACAGGGATCTAGCAAAGTCTGATCTTCACAACACATGTTTGTGGAAGTGTATCATGGCACGAACAAAGGAGATTTCTGAGGACCTCAGAAAAAGTGTTGTTGATGCTCATCAGGCTGCAAAAGGTTACAAAACCATCTCTAAAGAGTTTGGACTCCACCAATCCACAGTCAGACAGATTGTGTACAAATGGAGGAAATTCAAGACCATTGTTACCCTCCCCAGGAGTGGTCAACCAACAAAGATCACTCCAAGAGCAAGGCGTGTAATAGTCGACGAGGTCACAAAGGACCCCAGGGTAACTTCTAAGCAACTGAGGGCCTCTCTCACATTGGCTAATGTTAACGTTCATGAGTCCACCATCAGGAGAACACTGAACAACAATGGTGTGCATGGCAGGGTTGCAAGGAAAAAGCTACTGCTGTCCAAAAAGAACATTGCTGCTCGTCTGCAGTTTGCTAAAGATCACGTGGCCAAGCCAGAAGGCTATTGGAAAAATGTTTTGTGGACAGATGAGACCAAAGTAGAACTTTTTGGTTTAAATGAGAAGTGTTATGTTTGGAGAAAGGAAAACACTGCATTCCAGCATAAGAACCTTATCCCATCTGTGAAACATGGTGGTGATAGTATCATGGTTTGGGCCTGTTTTGCTGCATCTGGGCCAGGACGGCTTGCCATCATTGACGGAACAATGGATTCTGAATTATACCAGTGAATTCTAAAGGAAAATATCAGGACATCTGTCCATGAACTGAATCTCAAGAGAAGGTGGGTCATGCAGCAAGACAACGACCCTAAGCACACAAGTCGTTCTACCAAAGAATGGTTAAAGAAGAATAAAGTTAATGTTTTGGAGTGGCCAAGTCAAAGTCCTGACCTTAATCCAGTGGAAATGTTGTGGAAGGACCTGAAGCGAGCAGTTCATGTGAGGAAACCCACCAACATCCCAGAGTTGAAGCTGTTCTGTACGGAGGAATGGGCTAAAATTCCTCCAAGCCGGTGTGCAGGACTGATCAACACTTACCGCAAACGTTTAGTTGCAGTTATTGCTGCACAAGGGGGTCACACCAGATACTGAAAGCAAAGGGTCAAATACTTTTGCCACTCACAGATATGTAATATTGGATCATTTTCCTTAATAAATAAATGACCAAGTATAATACTTTTGTCTCATTTGTTTAACTGGGTTCTCTTTATCTACTTTTAGGACTTGTGTGAAAATCTGATGATGTTTTAGCTCATATTTATGCAGAAATATAGAAAATTCTAAAGGGTTCACAAACTTTCAAGCACCACTGTATTGAAGGCTGCTCACATTTAAAATGGCTGTCATGAGACTAAAGCCTTCCACGTAACTCTCACATGCCATCTGTGTAAAAATGTGGTTAAAGAAACGATCTGATCCTGCTCTCATGTTTGCATCTGCTGTTTATGTGCGCCTGGTTCGTCTGCCTTCTGTAATCTCTCTGTGATCGCGTCTCATTTCTCCCACGCAGTATGAAAATAGGCAAGAGGACTAGCGAGTGTGTGGGAGGTCATCCAGCTGCCACGAGTCTGATTATTTTACACCACAGCTGGTGATTATTCTTCCTCTCTGTTCGTGAGCTATGATCACAAAAATGACAGTATGGATGTGATCTGATGAAGTTGTAGCTTGTGGGTGGGTCCTTGCAGGCAGAGCCTCGTCGCTCAACAGGCCCTTGGTGCTGGACTACATTTGGAGTAAAGGGAGGGAACTGTGGAAAGTGTGTGAGTTTATACCCTCCACAGGAAGAGCATGAAGTCCAGCAGGACGAGCGGAGAGAAGGAGGGAATGCTGGATGTGTAGGTGCTGATCTTAGTGTTAGTGCCGCCTGTGTGGTGAATCTTCTTCCCCTCAGTGAACTGCGGGTAAAGCTCCAACCCCAGCTCCTCGATGAGATCCATAATGTGAGTCTGTGAGCTGGAAAAAAAGGAGATTTTAGTAAAGCTTGAATTTAAGAGCTGTCCAACTTGTCAGGTGTAAAAAATATTATGTGGAGCATAATTTAAAGAAAAACTCAAGGCTTCTGTCTGAAGAGGGGACGAGGGACAAGTGGATGAGGGGACGAGTGGATGAGGGGAAATGGATGTGACTCTGAGTTCTGGGGAAATACGAGCTTTTATTATTTATCTGTGTAAAAGTGCAGCTCTGAGTGATCTTCAAATGATACAGAAGCTGGATGAGGGCCAGATACTGTGTGCGCGTGTGTGTGTGTGTGTGTGTGTGTGTGTGTGAGAGAGAGAGAGAGAGAGAGAGGGAGAGAAAGAGAGACAGACAGACAGACAGACATGGTAATCTCACCTGCCCACCCACTGCCCCCCCATGTCCCAGGAGTCAAGACCATTGGCAGCCGGTAAACTGAGAGTCAGAGTCCGACCCCCTACACGCCCTGTCAAACAACAAGTCAAATCTGTGACCAACACGGCACCAAGATATCAGGCGCTTCATCAACTAAATATCTACTTCATACATGTACACATAGAACATATATCCAGCAACTCGTCTCGTATTATTACATATGACATATTATATTACATAAAAGTAGTTGCTGTAAACGTGCAACCCCATTTCCAAAAAAGTTAGGACACTGTGTAAAATGTAAATTAAAACTGAATGCAATGATTTGCAAATGTTGAAAACTGAGATTTTATTGTTTTTTGAAAAAATATATGCACATTTTGAATTTGAGCAACTTCAGCAACACATTTCAAAAAAAGTTGGGACAGATCAAATCAAATCAAATCAAGTTTATTTGTATAGCGCTTTTAACGATAAACATTGTCGCAAAGCAGCTTTACAGAATTTGAATGACTTAAAACATGAGCTAATTTTATCCCTAATCTATCCCCAATGAGCAAGCCTGTGGCGACGGTGGCAAGGTAAAACTCCCTCAGACGACATGAGGAAGAAACCTCGAGAGGAACCAGACTCAAAAGGGAACCCATCCTCATTTGGGCAACAACAGACAGCCTGACTATAATATTAACAGTTTTAACAGGTATAACCCTCAACTGTCCTCATGGGGCCGTCCTTCACAGGAGCGGTGCGATAAAACTCCGACCAGACAAGACAGGGGCGTGTTTACCACGATGTTGCATCACCTCTACTTTTAACAACACACTGTAAGCGTTTGGGAACTGAGGAGAGCAATTGCTGTAGTTTTGAAAGAGAAATGTTGTCCTATTCTTGTCTGATATACAATTTCAGTTGCTCAACAGTTCGACGTCTCCTTTGTCATATTTTGCACTTCATAATGCACCAAATGTTTCAATGAAAGACAGGTCTGGACTGCAGGCAGGCCAGTTTAGCACCTGGACTCTTTTACTCCAGAGCCATGCAGTTTTAATACGCTATGTGTAGAAAGTGGTTTGGCATTGTCATGCTGAAAGAAGGAAGGCCTTCTCTGAACAAGACGTCATCTGGATGGCAGCATATTATTCTGAAACATGTATATACAGTATCATTCAGTAGGGATGAGCGAGTACAGCATTATCTGTATATGTTAACCATATGAATTATCTGTATCCGTATCCGTACTTGGAGTGGGCGGGGCCTAACCCGGAAGTGGGCGGGATTTAACCCGGAAGTGGGTCTGGTTGTCTTGAAACGGGCGGGGCTTTAACCAGTATGTTATTTTAAGCATGCAATTAATATGGGTTGATCAGAAATTGTTATATTTATTGCTGATTAGAAAACTATTTACAGGACAGCATCAGCATTGAGCTTCAGATCAATGGTTTTGATCACGATAGCAAACGAACTATTTACAGAACAAGTTTTGCAACAATGAATACAACACATGCGGTTGCAATTATGAAATGAAATGTAATGAACAAGAGTTTTCATACTCAACATAACTTTCTTTTTTTAACTTTTTTTTATGATCAGTGTGATTTTTTTTTTTTGGTTCTTTTTTATTTTTTTTTATTTCCACACCAGGTGTGTGTGTGTGTGTGTGTGTAGCTTAATTTGTAATATTATTTATACCACTACTACCTAGAAAGTGTCAGACACTCAGTGCGTGAAGTAAAATAAAACTGATTAGAGCCAACTGACGGTTTAAAAAAAAAAAAACTCAGACGACCTGCAGAGAGAGTGTGTGTGTGTGTGTGTGTGTGTGTGTGTGTGTGTGTGTGTGTGTGTGTGTGTAGCTTAATTTGTAATACTTATACCACTACTACACTCAATGTGTGAAGTAAAAAAAAACTGTTTTTAACCGACGGTTAAAAAAAGGAAAAAAATCTCCGACAGGCAGAGACGCAACGCGAGTTGCTTTCTACCAAGCACCACGTCTGAACGAACCCACGTTTACCAGAACTCTACTGGTTATAAGTAAGTACAAACTGAAATAAAAACAAACTTGAAGCTGAAGAAACCCGAAACGTTAACGGAAAAGAGCCGCGAACCTGAGTGACTGAGGGAAAGACAGAGAGCTGTTCTCTGTGTGAGTGAGCAGAGCGTTGTGTGTAGGGGAGGGGTGCTGTGACGCTGTGTGAGGATTTTCATTCAGGCCAAGCACAGATATTGACTCGTATTACTCGTATTATACTCGTACTCGGCAAAAGTGCTTTATCCGTACCCGATACTCGTTTCAGCCGAGTATCCGACTCAACTCTATCATTCAGCATTAATGATGCCTTCCCAGATGTACAAGCTACCCATATGCACTAATGCCCCCTCATACCATCACAGATGCTAGTGTTTGAGCTATGCACTGATAACAAGCCAGATGGTCCCTCTCCTCTTTAGCCTGGAGGGTGCAGTGTCTATGATTTCTCAAAAGAATTTCTACTTTTGATTCGTCAGACGTCGGGACAGTTTTCCACTTTGCCTCAGTCCACCATAAAAGAGTTCGGGCCCAGAGAAGGGGGCGGGTTTCTGGAGATTGTTTATATCTGGTTTTAACTTGCATTTGTGGATGCAGTAATGAAGTGTTTTCACAGATGATGGTTTTCTGAAGTGTTCCTGAGCCCATACAGTGATTTCCACTGCAGACACGTGTCTGCTTTTAATGCAGTGTCTCCTGAGGGCCTGAAGATCACAGGCATCCAATGTCAATTTTCAGCCTTGTTCCTTGCATACAGAGATTTCTCCAGATTCTCTGAATCTTTTCATGATATTATGAACCAGAGATGATGTGATCCACAAATTCTGTGCAGTTTTACATTGAGGAACGTTATTCTTAAATTGTTGCACTGTTTGCCCACACAGTCTTTCACAGAGCGCTGAACCACTCCTCATCTTTATTTCTGAGAGACTCCACCTCTCTGAGATGCTCTTTTTATACCCAGTCATCTTATTGACCTGTTGCCAATTAACCAAATTAGTAAATTAGGTTTTTTAAACATTACACATCTTTTCAAAATTATATATTTTTCAAAAAACAATAAAAATGATCAGTTTCAACATTTGATATGTTGACTTTGTACTATTTTCAATGAAATATCGAGTTTCCATGATTTGCAAATCACTGCATTCTGTTTTTATGTAAACTTTGTTGGAAAGGATTTTGTTGTAGTAGTACTTGTAGAAGTTCTTGTTGTTGCAGATGTTGTAGTAGGAGTAATGAAGTTGTTGTAGTAGTTGATATAAACCTCTTTAGAGATTAGACTGAAATGCAGGAGGATTAGTCAGTAAACACACCTTTGGCCTCCAGCACCAGTACTTGGAGCTTCTCGTTTCTCTCCTTCAGCCAACGTGCAGAACAGAGACCCGACAATCCTCCACCGACCACCACCACATCACACACCTCACACACACCTCCCTTCTGCTCCTCACACATTCTGTAGAAACTCACACTATAAAGTGCAAGACGAAAGCCAGGGGAATGTTAGTGTGTAGATTCACCTTCACACTGAGGATCAAAGTTCAACATGCAACACACATTTTTTTTTATCAGGATTCCAGTTTCTCTCTGATTTATCATCGAAACAAATGCCACAAATAACCAGAGGTACATTTCTCACTTCAGGTGCCATCAAAGAACACATTTATTTTTACAAAGAGATATATATTAATACTGTTTGTTCTTATTCAGAAGTAAAGGGTGAGTCAGACACTCAGGTTACAGCACACTGCATTAAGGGACTGTCTACAAAGAGCAGCTTTTGTTGTTGTTGTTGTTGTTGTTGTTGTTAAATTTTATAAGTAAATAATTCCTCACACAAAATTCCAATAAATTCTAATGGCTGGACTGGACTGGATAACAATACTAAGAACATTACTTTTAAAAAAGAACATTTTTATTGAACTGAGTCGAAATCTGGACTTCTGTCATTAAGGGATCATCTACAAAAAGCACGTTAAAAAAGAAAGAAAATCTTAAATTAATTCTCATCTCATCTTCTCTAGCCGCTTTATCCTGTTCTACAGGGTCACAGGCAAGCTGGAGCCTATCCCAGCTGACTACGGGCGAAAGGCGGGGTACACCCTGGACAAGTCGCCAGGTCATCACAGGGCTGACACATAGACACAGACAACCATTCACACTCACATTCACACCTACGCTCAATTTAGAGTCACCAGTTATCCTAACCTGCATGTCTTTGGACTGTGGGGGAAACCGGAGCACCCGGAGGAAACCCACGCGGACACAGGGAGAACATGCAAACTCCACACAGAAAGGCCCTCGCCGGCCACGGGGCTCGAACCCGGACCTTCTTGCTGTGAGGCAACAGTGCTAACCACTACACCACTGTGCCACCTGAACTAAAAGTCTGTAGAAAAAAATAATAGCCTTGTGAAATAAATCTGAATATATGTGTTACTTTTCACTGTATGTTTGTTTCTGTATGTTTCTACGTTGTAAAATGGCTAAGAAGACTTCTGTCACCCAAATACAGATAAAAATCACAGGTTTCTGCTCTGATGAGCATGTTGTATGTTTATACGTACATTAGGCTGAGGTATATACAGGGTGTCCCAGAAGTTAGGGGGCAACTGTGTATGGTCTATTGATTTACAGGTGTCCCGTAACTTCTGGGACACCCTGTGTGTGTGTGTGTGTGTGTGTGTGTGTGTGTGTGTGTGTGTGTGTGTGTGTGTATTAGTGAATGTTGCACGTATACAAATACAAAGAAAAACTCCTATACACCACCATGAATAAGCAGAGCACATTTATATAAATGTATATGTATATAAATAATTTTTCATTTTTATTATATATATATATATATAGAGAGAGAGAGAGAGAGTGTGTGTGTGTGTGTGTGAGGCACGGTGGTGTAGTGGTTAGCGCTGTCGCCTCACAGCAAGAAGGTCCGGGTTCGAGCCCCGTGGCCGGCGAGGGCCTTTCTGTGTGGAGTTTGTATGTTCTCCCCGTGTCCGTGTGGGTTTCCTCCGGGTGCTCCGGTTTCCCCCACAGTCCAAAGACATGCAGGTTAGGTTAACTGGTGACTCTAAATTGAGCGTAGGTGTGAATGTGAGTGTGAATGGTTGTCTGTGTCTATGTGTCAGCCCTGTGATGACCTGGCGACTTGTCCAGGGTGTACCCCGCCTTTCACCCGTAGTCAGCTGGGATAGGATCCAGCTCGCCTGCGACCCTGTGGAACAGGATAAAGCGGCTACAGATAATGAGATGAGATGTTTTAATGTATTAATCACATATTTACAAACTTTCTATATATAAATGTGTTTTATTTTTAGTTTCTAATACTTTTTACTCGGTTACAGATCCTTCAAATATTCTGCTGCTAAATTATTCAGCAGTCTGGATTTTATAGCTATCAACTCGAAGTGTGTTAAATAATTTTGCTCAAACTATTGGTTATGTATATCACTAACAATGTTCCAGATTAAATTGTCCAGTGTACTTAAATCTCTAAGTTATTATAATTTTCACACTATTTCCTCAAGTTTCCATTCTCAGTCCACATCACTATAAGTTTTAATATTTTTATCTACATTATTATATTTTTATTTATTTTATTTGTTATTATATATTTGCCATTCATTTTTTATTTATGTGATGCACAGCTTTCATGTAAAATAAACATCAGCTTTTGAAACCCTGTGCCTAATAAAGTTTATTATTATTATTATTATTATTATTATTATTATTAGCGATTCTGTCCAGCTCAAAGGTGTTGGTCTGGGTTGCTATGCATCATGCCTCAGCTCCTACCCACAGCTTCGAGGGACAACACCTTCCTCAGGATGTGAGGAGTTCCTAGCAAGGCCGGTAACTGTGCACTGCCGGTTATGGCTGGTTTTCCTAGCTTTTTTTGTAAACTTGATACACTCCAAATGGTTCTCAGTGCACCAATGACAAACGGAAGAACTGTTGCAGTCTCCTGATGGATCTGCCTCACTTGATCTGCTAAGTCCTGATATTTCTGCACCTTCCCTTTCGCTAGTCTTCTTGGTGTTCTGTTCCCATGGGACAGCTAGGTCAATCATTATCCACTCATGCCAGTCCTTCCGTAAGAGGGTGATGTCTGGTTGGTTGTGTTCAACCTCTTTGTCTGTGTAAATAGTCAAATCCCACATCAGTTTAACAGATTCATTCTCTACTACAGCCTGCGGTTTGTGCTCATACCATCTGTTGGCAGCTTCAATGCCATATTTTCTGCTCAACTCCCAGTGAATGCATAATGCAACCTTGTCATGGCACCTTCTGTGCTCATGTTGAGCGATAATAATAATAATAGGTATTTATTATAAATCATATTTACCACATATAGTATGAATAGCCACATATCACTAGTACCACATATACAGTATATGGTAACATATAAAAGTTTCACTTTTTATTAAAATGTCCCAAAATGTTTTATATATTTATGATTTAAATAGAATAATACAACAAACCATACGCTATTAAATTAAAACATCCTCAGGTGTAAACCTAGAAACAGCGCCAACAGCATTTAAGCTACAAGTTAGTAATAATTAATAATTAAACTGCAGAAAAGGAAGTGATGAAGTTTTGTCTCGTTGCGGGTCGCAGTATTTTTCCATGACACTCGTTTTTTTTCCTTTTCTCAGTCTGTTATTGTGTAAATATTGTGCTTCATTAATTAGACAAGTATTTCTGTCAGTCTGATTAATTAATGAAGCACAATAATGAACAGTAAATGAAAAATGAATCAGTAAATGAGGGAAATTTAATTGTGGAATGTTTTGTTCACATTCTAATGAATATTCATTGAACATTCATAATGATGTAATCAGTGGATTGCTGTTTTTTTTTTAATGAATGACTTTGTGTCAGTTTGTGTAAGAGACCAAACATCATTAATCATTAATCAGAGAAGAAAAACATTGAATAAATACATCACACGGACATTTGTAGAATCGTTCTGTTTCTGTACGACGTCTCCGAAAAGCGTATTGTGACATAATTAATCATGTTAAAATCAAGTTTAATTATGTTGTCAAATCTTTTTTAGTTGTTTTGTGTTGTTAACTTCACAAGAGAGGAAATAGAGAGGGTTGTTTACAGCTGATGTAGCATAAGTAACTTGTTTTGGAAGATGAATTGTAACTGTAAATGGATAAAAATTATGGTGTGTTGTATTATTTATAGTAAATAGTAAATAATTGTGATGGTTAATCATGGTAGAAGAGGAATCAAACACTTTAAACATAATATCCAGCTTTTGGGTGGTAACTCTAACTCAGCTTCATCGCACCACCCTGACCATGTCAATGATTATTTTCCTGTAACAGCATGACGCCCAGTGCTCCATGTTGTGTATATACACTCACCAGCCATTTTAATAGGAATATCAATGCTTTTAGTCCTGGGTGTGACTTTAAACTGCAACCGGTGGCGAGTCTCAGGTCCGGGAGGACTTGATTATTGGGGAAAGTGGAGTTACCCCTTAATCCCCATTGCTCCCAGGTCCGCTCTGACCCGGAGTGGTAGCACCTGCCTGGGTTCCAGCTATGGGTTAAATAGTACATCACCAATAAGGTGCTGGCAGCAGGACGCTTTTTGGTGCGATGTGGCAGATGAACCCAACAGGGTCAATGGTGCACCACCTGATGGCATGTGGAAGAGCCACTCAAATGGCCAACAGATGACATCACTCAACAAGTCAATTATCACTGTGGGGCAACTTCCATACCTGTCAGGTCTGTGGCACTTTTGTGCACCACTTGGCATCAGGTCTGGAGGTCCAGAGAGACAATACGATGGGGGCACAACGTCATTTGTCTTACCTTACTGTGTAAGGCGCTTCATTAGGAGAGGAGAATAGCATGTGAAAGTTTGTGGGACCAGGCGTTCGTGTTGCTGCTCTGGCGTGGGCCTCGCGACCCATCTGTGTTTCTGCGCATCCTAATGAAGCAGTCATCATCGCTAGCCGACGACGACAGGAACACCCACCCACCTGCAGCAGTTTGATGCAGTTCTCAAATCAGCCAATCACAAAGCATCAAATTATGCAGGTACAAATCAAGAGCGTAAGTTAATGTTCACAATGTTCAAACATCAGAATGGGAAAAATTGTGATCTCAGTTTTTGTGTGACTTTCTTTCACTGTGGTATGGGTGTTGGTTTGAGCCCAATGGAGCATGAAGGTTTGAGTATTTCAGAAACTGATGATCTTCTGGGGTTTTCACACACAACAGTCTCTGGAGTTTACACAGAAAGAATGGTGCGAAAAACAAAAAAAACACTTTTTGAGTGAATGAGTGAGTGAGCGACAGTTCTGTGGGTGGAAACAAACACCTTGTTGATAAGAGAGGGTCAGAGATCAGAAAATGGACAGATTGAGCAGTTCGAGCTGCTAAGAAGGATATAGTAACTCATATAATCACTCTTTACAACCGTGGTGAGCAGAAAAGCATCTCAGTAACAACAGAAGAACACACTGGGTTCCACTCCTGCAGCCAAGAACAGGAATCTTAGAATCAAGAGCAAGTTCCTATTACGTAAAGTGGCAGACAGCTACAGTGGGGCAAAAAAGTATTTAGTCAGTCACCAAGTTCTCCCACTTAAAAAGATGAGAGAGGCTTGTAATTTTCATCATAGGTACACTTCAACTATGAGAGACAAAATGAGAAAAAAAAATCCAGAAAATCACATTGTCTGATTTTTAAAGAATTTATTTTCAAATTATGGTGGAAAATAAGTATTTGGTCAATAACAAAAGTTCATCTCAATACTTTGTTATATACCCTTTGTTGGCAATGACAGAGGTCAAACGCTTTCTATAAGTCTTCACAAGGTTTTCACACACTGTTGCTGGTATTTTGGCCCATTCCTCCATGCAGATCTCCTCTAGAGCAGTGATGTTTTGGGGCTGTCGCTGCGCAACACGGACTTTCAACTCCCTCCAAAGATTTTCTATGGGGTTGAGATCTGGAGACTGGCTAGGCCACTCCAGGACCTTGAAATGCTTCTTACGAAGCCACTCCTTCGTTGCCCGGGTGGTGTGTTTGGGATCATTGTCATGCTGAAAGACCCAGCCACGTTTCATCTTCAATGCCCTTGCTGATGGAAGGAGGTTTTCACTCAAAATCTCACAATACATGGCCCCATTCATTCTTTCCTTTACACGGATCAGTCGTCCTGGTCCCTTTGCAGAAAAACAGCCCCAAAGCATGATGTTTCCACTCCCATGCTTCACAGTAGGTATGGTGTTCTTTGGATGCAACTCAGCATTCTTTCTCCTCCAAACACGACAAGTTGAGTTTTTACCAAAAAGTTCTATTTTGGTTTCATCTGGTCATATGACATTCTCCCAATCCTCTTCTGGATCATCCAAATAATGCCCTCTAGCAAACTTCAGACGGGCCTGGACATGTACTGGCAGGGGGACACGTCTGGCACTGCAGGATTTGAGTCCCTGGTGGCATAGTGTGTTACTGATGGTAGCCTTTGTTACTTTGGTCCCAGCTCTCTGCAGGTCATTCACTAGGTCCCCCCGTGTGGTTCTGGGATTTTTGCTCACCGTTCTTGTGATCATTTTGACCCCACGGGGTGAGATCTCGCGTGGAGCCCCAGATCGAGGGAGATTATCAGTGGTCTTGTATGTCTTCCATTTTCTAATAATTGCTCCCACAGTTGATTTCTTTACACCAAGCTGCTTACCTATTGCAGATTCAGTCTTCCCAGCCTGGCGCAGGTCTACAATTTTGTTTCTGGTGTCCTTTGACAGCTCTTTGGTCTTGGCCATAGTGGAGTTTGGAGTGTGACTGTTTGAGGTTGTGGACAGGTGTCTTTTATACTGATAACGAGTTCAAACAGGTGGCATTAATCAGGGGCGTGCAGCACCCCCTAGCTCAGCACCCTCAAAAACACTGCTTTTGGATGTAATTTTCAGAAATAAGTGCCCTTGCGCACTGCTCAATGAATGTGTGCGCGGGCGTGTGTGTGTTCTTGAATTCACCTGTTACGTGATAGTTCTATGATCAGTAAAATACCTCTCCTCCTTGCGTCCCCTCTGATTGGGTTGCCTGTCCGCGCGAGTGCTTGCTATGACATGGTGGGTTTTTTTAACTGGATTCCACGCCGATGAGGAACTCGAAGTAGCACCTGAGTATTACTGGCATACACTGGCGGCTCGTTAATAGGGGCGATTTGGGCGACGCACTCCCAAACAGGGAGGGAGATTTTTTTTTTAATCTACTCCTACTACCAACAGTAATGTCATTGTCCAATCAGGCTAAGGTCGCGCCTGGTGTAGCCACGCCCTTTTGGGGCGATTTCTGTCAGGTTCAGATTTGCCCCAAAATCTCCCATTGACACTAATGGTACGTACGTTTTTTTTTCGAAAATCCTGCTCCCAATGCATTTTCTATTAGGTTTTATGTGCTCGCACAAGCAGCGTGCTTACGTCATACGCCTGTTGCGCCGGGCAAGTGTTGCCAGATTGGTTTTTAGTGCATTTTGGCGGGTTTTGAACATAATTTTGGGCTGGAAAACGCAACTTGCGCGGGAAATGTGTGAACATTCTATGAAGAAGATGGCGGCGAGTGTTGAGTGCAATAATACAATAGCATCTCTGAAAGAAGTTCCCTTTAGTCGTTGTACCAATGAGGAGAAAACGGCAATCAAACAGCGAGGACCTCCTAGACCGAATTTAAACATCAAGCAAGTGTCTACGAAGGGGGAGAAGACCTACTCAAGAGGTTTTAACAAGAACTGGTACCACCGGAAAACTTGGCTAGCTGGCTGTGATGTAGTCAATGCTCTTTTTTGCTACCCTTGCGCTCTCTTCCACCCTGGAAGTAGCACAGCAGACGGTACAGTGATATCTGATATTTGAATTTACTAGGCAAAAGTTGTTTGTGTGTGTGTGTGTGTGTGTGTGTGTGTGTGTGTGTGTGTGTTACCAATGGCAGTTTAACATTGCCATGTTTTTGTTTTACCAATGGCAGTTTAACATTGCCCTGCTTGGAATATTTCAGTAGCCTCAAGTTCTCTCTGACTTGATGTAAATTAAGCATATTTTCAGTTTTTATATATTGTACAGTATATCTGTGTTCATTGGAGCCAGCAGCACCTTACCTTTTTTCCAACTTGTTAAGCCAAGTTGCACTGACTACAAAACCTTGTGTAACCTTGTGTGTGTATATAGCTAAATAACTAAAGCCTTTTGTGTTCATTGACATGCTTGTAAATTTCCTTTTAAGGCATGGCTTTCTGGAGGAGTTCTTGGGAAAAAAAACTGCAGAATTTATTTAGAATTATTTGTTGTTAAAATGGTGCAATTCCATATTAAAAAAAAACACATAATTAAGCTGCACATGTTTGTTTGATGGTTATGCTTTTCATCTTTTTCAAAACTTAAATAAACACTTGTTTTGGATTTATATCCTGCCACTTTAATTACATTCTTTAGAATTGAAGAAATTAGAATATGTTTATAATTAAGAATTTGTGTCTACTTATTATAGAATACTGGAATAATATGAGAAAATAAATGAGTAATGTAATATTAATTGATTGTGATGCCAAATGTTTTGCTTTGAAGGCTTCACAATGAATCTTCCTTAGTTTTAGCCTGGCAAGCCAGACTAAATGTGAATATTTGCCACTCGTAGGCAAAAATATTTTTGGCCGCTAGGCGGGTGGGTCTAGTTTACTAGGCTACCCTAGTTTGCCACCTTTAACTTGTTTAGTGTTGCCACCTAGTGGAGAGAAGAGATATTGTCTATATTGATATCTGAATTTACCAGGCAAAAACAAGTTCGGCCAATTGATTTGCTACCTAGGTCAATTTACTTCAGTCCTGTGGACATTTACGGTCCGTGTAGACATAACGGGGGGAAAATTGCCCCCCCTGAAAAAAAATTCAGGAGCCGCCACTGCTGGCATAGCGAGATGTGAAGGTACGGACTGGAGTTACAAATGTTAAACACAACACAATAATATGCATAATGCAATATTGATGTTCCCTGGTCTATGAACAGAATGATAAAAATGACATTTATCATCCATATCGAGATACTTTGTGGTTGTAAATGTGTAGATATCATTGTTTATTGGGTCAGCTTCTGTTAAAACATTGTATAAGTCTAGTCTTGTCTAGTCTAGTCTTCTTGTCTAGTTAAGTCTAGTCTAAATGCGGAATAAACTTGGAAACACTGTCGTTCAAGCCAGGTGCCTCTGTCAGCTCTGTGGGCTAAGCACCCCCAAAGATCAGATGCTAGAATCGCCCCTGGCATTAATACAGGTAACGAGTTCAAACAGGTGCCATTAATACAGGTAACGAGTGGAGGACAGAGGAGCCTCTTAAAGAAGTTGTTACAGGTCTGTGAGAGCCAGAAATCTTGCTTGTTTGTAGGTGACCAAATACTTATTTTACCGAGGAATTTACCAATTAATTCATTAAAAATCCTACAATATGATTTCCTGGATTCTTTCCCCCCATTCTGTCTCTCATAGTTGAAGTGTACCTACAGTATGATGAAAATTACAGGCCTCTCTCATCTTTTTAAGTGGGAGAACTTGCACAACTGGTGGCTGACTAAATACTTTTTTGCCCCACTGTATGTCTGTGGCCACACCTACTTTTATGCAAATTATAGGTAGTCGACTCTATAACATGAGTGTTTTATAGTATATGGATGCACATATGAATTAAATTCACTCACATGAATAGACTGCTCTTGTATCTTTTTTCCTTTCAAGCTTCTGATTAGCCATAGCCTGTTCACCTTTGTACACCAGGGTGGAGTATAAACGCTCACAGTCACCTGAGCCGATTACCCAGAAGACCTTATCACCATGGCATCAGTCACTTTTGTAACGCAGGACCTGAATGCCGAGCCACAAATGTGTGTGTGTGGGTGTGTGTGTGTGTGTGTGTGAGGACCAGATCATCACAGTAAGATCTTCAAAGGTATGAGCCTCTGATTATTTACCCCAAAACGTCTGCTTTACTCCATTTCAAACAGAGCTAATAGAGATGTTTAGATCCTCAGCATATGCCTCCAGGTAAAATATTTTTGTTGTGCGCCTTCTGTAAGCCATCTGTCTTTATAAATCATTCATACACACCTGATCTGGAGGTGGAAAGCTGCCTGTGAATTTTCTGTTCTCCCAAATTCCCACCCAGGCATGTGATTTACGCTGGGTTTAGGCTACACGCCGTCTCGAGAGGGCTGTAATCTGAGCTCGGAGGAGAAAAACATGTTAAAATGTGACTCAATCGTTTCATTTTAATTTGTTCCTCTCGCAATACAGGAACGCAGGAGAGCCCGAAAGCCGACGTTTTTACTCGTGAACACAGTGGAGCTCCTGGGGAGATGAAAAACAGGTCACTTGTTTCTTCAGTTCACGCTGCTCTATTTGCATTGTTTATATCACACAGCCGACTCTGGCTGACGGATGCATTTGCATGCAGGTTCATGTCTTTCACACTCGCAGGATGTGTGTTGGTTTTGGGTTAAACACTGTGTTAGTTAATTTTCTCTCACAGCAGCTCTGAGTGTACTGATACGACACATCACAGGCTGTTGTTGTTGTTGTTGTTGTTGTGAACTTGTGTGAATACATTGTCGTTTCTATAGTAACGGCTCATTCACAGGGACTTGTAGAATTGCACTTGAATGCTTTGTGTAAATAATTTTTTAAAAAATCATTGATAGTTTCTTTGGCATTTTTCTGTAAGGAGATGTTTACAGAAGGAGTCTCGAGTGTCTTCAGGACTGACGACTTTACGTGTCTTTGTGTAGTGTAGTTTCTCAGGAACAAGTTTATTTTTATCTTGTTAACTTTGAGAGAGAGAAAAGACAGGCTGGTGAGAGAACGACTGTTTACCGATATGATATGATACACAGGATCAGTATTGATCTGATAACAAATAAATGTTGGATTGGATTTCAGGGAAAAAAAGACGGAATTTGATCCTGTAACAAACAGAAAGGACTGGAATTGTATTTGGAACTTTCTTTCTTTTTTTTTACTAGAAATGTTTACATGTAAACAGATTTGTCACAAATCCACCTAAAACTCAGTTTCCCAGAACACACTGCAGCCTACAAACATGGCTGCCAGGGACTACAATCCCCAGCACAACTCCTCCAGTATCACATTCACACCAGTGTTGTAGTCGAGTCACTAAACCTCAAGTCCGAGTCCAGTCTCGAGTCCCCAGTGTTCAAGTCCGAGTCAAGTCCAAGTCATTAAAAAAAATTTCAAGACGAGTCCACTGTTGATCCGAGTTGAGTCTGAGAACAAGTCTCCAACTGCACCATGTGACGATGTCTGTTTTAGCGCCATTAACATTAGTTTGTTCCTGAACATGACATATGAACAGGTGAATGTGCTTCTCTTTATCAGGGAATGTGAAGAATTCTGTCAGAGATGGTTGGGAGACAGATGTAAGTGCAGAAGGTGTGTTTATTAATACGAGTGAAGACGGTAAACAATCCAGAACGGCAGGCAAAATCGTAAAATGGTGAAACAGGTGATAGGTCAAGCGAGGCACAAACAGGCTATCGTAGACTCTGCAGAATCAAAGATGAGAAACAGGAAATCAGGGATCAGGAAACCAAACAAAGAAATAAGGCTCGATAATGTGTCAGTAACGCAACTCAATACTTCGCAAAGTAAGTGTGTTTTTATATCAGTGCGCTGATTGTGCCTTAATCCTGTGTGGGTGTGAGTTGTTTATGGCACACATGAGAGTCCTCTTGGCACGCGCGCTGTCCGGAGAGTGCCCGAGAGGCTATCTAATGCATGCACCAAGGTGCACAGGTGTGAGACTCTTGCACGAAATTAGTGCAAAATTAATGTAGAAATAAACATCTTATGCCAAATTATTATGGCATGTTACAAAAAAGTCCTCATCTCCAGTTTACGGGTCTGAATGCAGTTAATGCACGAGTCCAAGTCCGAGTCATCAGTGCTCAAGTCCAAGTTGAGTCACAGAGTCCTTAAAATTAGGGCACGAGTCGGACTCAAGTCCGAGTCCTGGACTCGAGTACTACAAGCGTGGTTCACACTCACCTGAGCTACGTTCAGCTCAGGCTAAACGTAGCAAAACATTTATTTAAACAGAAACGGTGTTTCCTTGAACATCCTGTTGTGTTACGCAAGTTGTATTACAACTACGGCAGCTGAGAAGGCCATTCTTGGCGTTGTTTTCAAAGAATTTCCAGAGTCTATGTTTTATTCTATTTATAAATACTTTATTATATAATACTTATGAGAAACGTCTTCTAACGTTGTTAATTGTTGAACAAACCAAGCTGCAGTGGACAAGTTTGTAGAGGACTTTGGTAGGATTCATTGTACGCGCTGATTTTTTTTTTTTGTCCACAATTTTTTAAATTGAAATTCTTATGTACAATACAGCTGCAGATCTTCATGTCATATAAAGTAGCTGCATTACAATAAACAGAACGAACACAAACAACAAAATGTTCCTTGTTCTAACACATGGCAGTCTATATCAAATGAGATAAATTTGCAATAAGAAAATAAAAGTTCTATAAGGTCAGAACTTTGGTGTTGCTGTACACACACACACACACACACACAATCAATCAATCATTCTCTTCTTCATGTGTTAAATCTAAATCCTTAACGTAATTCATGAAGGGCGTCCACATGCCCTCAAATATCTTATCCCTTTAGGATGTAACTTATCTGTTCCAAGGTTATCATAGCCGGGGGTGGTAGTGGGCAACTGGGCATGCGTCTCCAATAGCCTCTGACTACCAAGTCCAGCTCCTGGCCTACTCCTGTGGTTTAGCTACTAAGCCTGGCAGAACTGCTTTGACCAACAGGAGGAGGGACGAGGACGAGCTTCTGGCACCTTAAAACCAGTTGCTTTGGATAGATGGGACTCATCAGCCTTGGAAGGCAGCTCATCTAGGAGAAGGAAAACTCTGATTTAAAACCTCCACAGCCTTGCAGCCATATCCAGTCATGGAAAAGGCTTCAGGAGTAAAGTTTTAAGGTGTTTGAGGCAGTTGTATTCGGAGACCTAGGGCGCGACATTTTCGGTTTGTTGCTCTTTGAGTTATTGACTGCAACTGCATTTAAATACACTTAAATACATATATTTACTTTTTTCATAATTTTTATTGGTGTGGTAATGTTTTAATTTCCTTCTATTTTCTTTTTGTAAGAGCATAGAGACTTTGTTTATATGCTCCAAATACATATTATTATTATTATTATTATTATTATTATTATTATTATTAAACCTTGAGGAAAAATCCGGAGTCTGCGTCCCTAAGGCAGCTTGGTGTTGTGTACAACTTCGTTCTGGCAACTCCTGCGACAGCACTGGTGCCAGACTGTAATAGCCTTGCTGTTCCTTTGGATCCATCAGTGATGTTGAGAGGATCTGCTGCATGGGCAACAGCCTGTCCTCCATATAACACTCAGAGATGGACAGTAACAAAGTACATTTACTTGAGTTCTGTACTTAAGTACACTTTTTGAGTATTTGTACTTTACCTGAGTATTATCTTTTCTGGAAACTTCTGACCTTAACTTCACTACATTTGAAAGACAAATATCATACTTTTCACTCCACTACATTTCTATCAAGGTCCTCGTTACTCGTTACTATGAAGCAGCTTTGAAAATGGATGTTTTTTTCTTTTCTTTTCTAAAAAGTGATTGGTTTTTCCGCAGGTGACACTGAGAGCCGATCAGTAATCACTAGGGTCATGTCACGTCCACAGACTGTATAAAATCAAGTTCAGTGATTTCTCCGCAGCATTATTTAACACGATCAGTTGATGGCAGAATGGAAGGAGGCGGTTCTTCTGGAGAATGTACACACTCATGGCCCATGAACCCATGTTTCAGTTTTCTGAAAGGATTAAAGATTCGTTTCATTTTAAATGTTTGCTTTGTTTACCTAAAACGAACCACATCACGGCCTACAAAAACTCGCCGTCTGACCTGTGGAAGCATATTGAGGGATATAAACGTTTTATTCCAAGAGAAAGCTTGTAATGAAGTTGTCTGTGCTTTTAGAGCTAGCGATAACGTTGCAACAGCTATGCAGTCTGGTTAGTCAAATGACTTTCTATGGATTTTCCCACCAAGTTGCCGTAGCCTTGTCCACGGCTAACATTTACACATACCTAGTTAACTTGGACACTCTTAGTTAGCATGTAAACACAGAGTTATGCTAACATGAATAACATTAACTCATCTGAAGTCCTTTCAGAAATGTTTTAGCATATTCTTGCCATATAAACAGAATATAGAAATCTTTCTTTTCTAGTAGCATTAGCTACCCAGTATGATTTTGAGTTAGAAAAGAGTTTGCTAGCATGTCAAGTGGAGTTTCACTGACTAGCTAGCTTAACGTTAAACCTGATGATGGCACAGCATGCGCTCATTTTGTGAATCCAGTCGGTTGCTTCAGAGGCATTAGGTTTTGTAAGCGTTGTGGCAATAATATGACAATGCACTGACAGAAAATGTACTTTTAATACTTAAGTATTTTAAAAGCAAGTACTTCAGTACTTTAACTTAAGTAAAAATTTGACTGGACAACTTTCACTTGTATCGGAGTCACATTTGACCAGTAGGACTTAAGTAATGAAGTTGGGCACTTTGTCCACCTCTGATAACACTGCCCAGGCGTACTATTCCATGGTCAACCTTGACCAACAGAGGCCCATGATATCTGTTCTAACGGTAAAGTTGACAACATTTGTTTTATCCATTGTTTGGCAGGCTGTGAGCTGATTTCCATAACAGTGCAATACTTTTTTTTTTTTTTGCATTAATCAAGCTGAGGTCTATAAATGCTTGCTCGTTTTTACTGTATGTTTTTCTGGATGTAAATCCAACAGGAAAAGTTTGGGATCCAATAAAATTTGTTTTGAGAAATTTTTCAATGACCGCTTGCTCTTAACTCTTCCCAGACCGTTGTAATTTCCCGACACTGCCACATACAATGAGATGGTGGATTCTGTACATTTTGTGAATACAGTATATCTGGTATGTTTTTGTTGTATTTATTCAATTTCACTGGTGTCACATAAGTCCGCATTAGCTATGTGTAACACGCTGATTTTTAATTGTGCTGCTATACACATCACTGCTGATTGGGTAGTACCTCTGACACGCCCACCAAATGATAGAAATCAAACCTCACTCATGCTCAGTGTACGTTTACCCATCTTACCAAGCTCTGTATATTGTGTCTCACTATTCTGGTTTTTTGACCTTATCTTGTTGCTATGTTTTTGTATTTGCCCTCGTTATTCTGTTTGCTGATCGCCTGACCTTCTGCCCATCCCTGTTTATGGTTTTTGCTTCACGATTTGGAATTGTTTACTTTACCTGTGTATTTTTCTTTTTTATAAAACGCTAACATGCACTAGCTTGCCTCTCTCGCCGCCTCCCTTGCATGACAACTTGACTGTATTTTATTATATTTACATTTTATACAATAATATTCAGTATAAAAATGAACTGAATTTTAAAGAAAAGCTGTGGTTGTGTATAAGTCATGTTTTGAGCTACAGTATGTATTTTTAGTTGCTTAGTATCATTTTCAGGCATAGTAGTTTAAAAAAAATATCAGATGGGTATCGGTATCAACTGAAATTCAGGATTTTAGTGTCGGTATCAGTATTGGAAAAGAATAAAAGGCATTATGCTGTCTCTAGTAATCACTGGCACACAGAATAGTTGTAGTTTTAATCACTATGATCTACAGTATAAACATGAACTAAATATGTCACTCAAAATCCTTTTAGAACAAAAGGTTTTTTGTTGTTTGTTTATTTTTTCCCCTTATCGCAGTTTGGTATCACTCAGTACATCTAGGCTCCGCCTCCCAAAATTCAGATGCTGGAATTGTGCCAGAAAGTTATCAGCGATGTGAACGATCTGAATGTAAAGTCGTACTAAGTTACAGGCTTGTTTTGTTTTTTCTTTAGACTTTTATTCATGTCATACGTAGCTCTAGGATTCCTTTATGCATCTTTGTGTGTTCAGATCAACACTTCGTATGGAAGAAGTCATTTCTTGTCATGCTGCTATCGGAAAATAATCAACAGCAGTGTGGTGTGATGAAGTGGAGATACTGTTATCACTCTGAAGTGTTTTATTCCTTTTCCAACACAGCAATTTCTCAACAATTAGCTTTTTTAAATTTATTAAACAATGACGTCACAGTTTTTATCCGTTTATAGTTACATGTCATATTGTGGAACATCCATGAAATAAGTTAATTCCTGTTCTCACTTACGTTATTGCAGATAAACAGTCGTTCCCTCACCAGCCTCTCGTCTTTCTCTCTCCTCAAGTTAATAAGACAAATACAGCGCATGATTAGACGTTTTTTAATCCGTTTATGTGGAGCATCTGTGAACGAGCTGTTGCTATAGACACGATACTGTATTAATATAACAAGTGAATTAATACAGTAAGTGATTTATAGAAAATTCATCAACACTATCTGACCAATCAGAATCCAGATGTGAGCCTGAAACCTGTGTCTGATTTAATTTGGTCAACTCTCTTTCAGCATCAACGAAACTCATGAACCGATCTCAATCTATCCACAGATTTCTCAGGATGACCCGCGTTCCAACCACACGACTGTCCCCGTTGTGCTTTTTCATCCTACTGTGTGCAGGAAGTCAACTTTTCACTGCAGGTGCGTTCTCTGTTCTTCCCTTCATGAGTTGATGAAATGAAATTCGAGCTTTTATGTTATTCAAGCACTGGCCAAGAGCTTTCCTCTTGATAACACAAATCAACTCCAGACTTTTTAAATTCCACTTTTTATGAATTGTTAGAAGGTCATGAAAAGGGAAAATGTGAAATGTGATGTGACTTAAAGAGAAATGATTTGAAGCTTCAGATGTCTTGGATCTTCTTTCTGACAGCAAAATATCCATGTTATACTTTTCCAGGATTTTTAGACGTGTGCTCGTAACCCGGATCGAAAGTTTACTGAGCTCCATGTGTTGGAAATGTGTTATAGTATAGTTGAATCCTATCAAAAATTTTAATGTGTACATTGAGCTCTCATTTATAATGTTTGTTGCGGAGTAAATCTGTTCTTCCGTAAACTAGGCGGCCTTTCGATTTCATAAAACCAGTGAAATTTAGTTCCGTCTGAAATGTGGTCATTGTGATGTATGTTTATTTCTGTAATATCTCACAAAATATCAGGCCATTCTGTGGCTGGGAAGTTATTTAATTTGAGGGGATTAAAGCAAATAATGTGCATGAAATCGCTCGCTTCGTGCAGTCAAGCAGACAGAGGAAGTCCGTGTGCGCATGCGCAGGTTTACCTTTTTCTTCTTCTTTTGGGTTTTACAGCAGCTGGCATCCACAGTGTTGCATTACTGCCATCTACAGGTTTCCCTTTGAGCGTGCACTGACAGTTCCATCATTCTGTCACTAAACGAACAGCTGATCACACCGAGGTGCTCGCTGAGCGCCCATATTTATTAGTTTGGTCCTGCGTTTCCTTTCCTTCGTATAGAACATAACGTCTTTTCTTCTCGCTTTCTGTTACTGTAGTCGCTCTTTCACGTTTCATTCGCACACTCACGTCCTCCATTTTTCTCTCCTGTTTCAAATTTGTATCCCACAATGCCTTGCGTGAACGGGGAAAGCCCACCACGTGATGCATGACGTAGTATCTTGAATTGGGTCATGGTGAAGCAGGAAAAAATAGCGGAGAATTTAGGGCCACGTGGAGATAAATTCATTAATTGTTCTATTTAAAAAAACTAATAAAATTGGAAGTCTGTGATTCGAATTCAGTCACTTTCAGTCACTAAACAAAAATAATCGGGTGCTGGGGAAAATTCTTTTTATGACCTACACTTGAAAAATCTGAAAGGCGATGATGATGATTTGTTGAGTGAATACTCGGTCAACCATTTGTCAATTTCCTCCATTTTTCTCGGTCGTTCATTACATCTGGCAAATTTTGTATGTCCAGTGCAGTATCTTCAATTAATTGGTCTATGTATGTGAAACAGCGACATCCTCTGGTTCTTTTTCCATGTGTAGGTTCCCAGAGTAGAAGTTTGCATATTATTTCATCTTTTTTTCTCCAGCAGTGACCAATGAACCTAAGTCTTCTTATTCTTAATGTTTCCGACACTCGTGGAAGATTGCCATAAAGCTCTTTGTTGGTTTTGTGCTCTTTCCAAGAAACATTGAGAGCTAATCATAATAATCTTGTGTAGACTCCAAGCCTTCTTTCTAATGATTTTGTAAGCGTCCAGCTTTCAGCACCATACAGTAACACACTTTCGACAACAGCTCTGAAGAAATTAGTTTTTAATTTTCTGCTTAGGGTTGATGACCACACACTTTCCATTTTATTTGCTGCAGACCATGCTTTTGCTATTCTGATATCCATGTCTTTCTTGGTATTATCAATCCAAGATCCCAGATATTGGAAGTCGGTGACACACTTTAGTATTTTGCCATTTGATGTAGTAATATCCTCTTTTGACTGGTTATATACCATATACTCTGTCTTGAATTCACCGACATGTAGACCAATTGTTTCAGCAGCGATTTCTACTTGGTGCAGTAACAACTGTGCTTTTTCTAGTGTATCTGAAATTAAAGCGATATCATCGGCAAAGTCGGTGTCAGTAATGATTGTAGCAGGATATCTTGAACTGCTACTGTGGGATAATGTGAAGCCTATTTCTTGGGGATTAGATGTTGCAATCCTCATGGCATAATCCAATGCAATAATGAAAAGGAGAGGTGCTAAAGTGTCACCTTGAAGAACTCCTGTTGATATTTCAAAGAAATCTGTTTCACTATCAGGAGAAAGAACTTGTACTTTTGTATCTTCATAAAGTATTTTCACAGCATTGACAATGATTGCTGGTATACCGTATGCTTCTAGGATTTCCATTAATTTTCGTCGATCAATGGAATCGAAAGCTTTGCTGAAATCAACAAATGTTAGAACAGCTGATAAATTCTTTGCCTTGATTCCTTCTATTAGTCTACGAAGAGTTAATATCTGTGCTGAGGCCGATCTGTTTGGGTGAAATCCATTTTGATTTATACGGAGAAGTGGTTCAATGTGAGGTCTAATTCTTTTTTTTTTTAAGATATTTTTTGGGCTTTTTGCACCTTTATTGGATAGGACAGTGTAGAGACAGGAAATGAGCAGGAGAGAGAGACGGGGAGGGATCGGGAAATGACCTCGGGTCGGAATCGAACCCAGGTCCCCGGATTTATGGTATGGCGCCTTATCCACCTGAGCCACGACGCCCCCATGAGGTCTAATTCTGAACAGTAGCATCTTGTAGATTTTGGCTGCAATTACTGATAAACTTATTCCTCTGTAATTTTTGGTGTATCCTAGATCACCCTTTTTTGGGATCGGTACAAGCCCACTCTTTCCCCATAGATCCGGCTTCTCTCCGTTGAAAGTTTGGTTACAGACTTCCAACAGAGGATCTATCAATGCCCCTGTCTTCCAGACTTCTATTGGGATGTTGTCAAGTCCGGCTGCTTTGCCATTGGAGAATGATTTGATGCATTTTTGTATTTCCTCTTTGGTGAAATTCTCTGTGCTTATTGGTAGAATATCTTCCACTACCTTGATGGTTTCTTTAGGACTGATTTGAGGTGGTTTACCCAAAAGATTACTGAAGTGTTCTTTCCATTTTGAGATCCGTTCCTCGGGATTGTTTGCTTTTATTTTTCCACTGGGTGTGTGTTTTCTTCCTGTGATCTCATTTACAGTTTTCCACGCTAGATGTGATTGACGATTTTCAGAAGCATTAGTGATAACACTGCTTTTCTCTGTGATATATGAGCTGAATTCGCGTATATAAGCAGCATTAAGATCTTCTTTTGCTTTTTCGAGTATTGCAACACTAGATCTACTGTAGTTGATCTTCTTGAATTTGCTCTAGCTGCATTTTTTACTGCTTCACGTTTCAGTTTTATATCTGTGTTTTCCCAGGGCACCCTCTGTTTACGTTTTTCTTTTACAGGTATGTGAATTTTTGCAGACTGTTCATGTGCTACAACTATGTTGTTGTATGTAGTGTTAGCATTTTTATTTTATGATAGATCTTGTAGTGCTTGAAAACATTTTATAACTTCTGCGGTATATTCTGTCTTGACTTTATCTACAGAGAGCAGTCTACTCCAGTCATAGTTAATCCTCTTTCTGCTGGTGTTTTTGTGCATCCTGAGGCTTAGTCGAATTTTTGATGATACTATTCGATGATCTGAATTTACTATGGTAAATGAATTATAGGCTTCACAATTTAAGGCACTGTTTCTCCATTTCTTGTTTATAAGTATATGGTCAAGTTGTGCTTTGTTGCCGTTTGGGTATATGAAAGACCAAAGCTTGCCTTTTTTCTTCTTATACTGGGAACTTAAATTAATAAGATCACATTCTATTGCGGGCGGCACGGTGGTGTAGTGGTTAGCGCTGTCGCCTCACAGCAAGAAGGTCCGGGTTTGAGCCCCGTGGCCGGCGAGGGCCTTTCTGTGCGGAGTTTGCATGTTCTCCCCGTGTCCGCGTGGGTTTCCTCCGGGTGCTCCGGTTTCCCCCACAGTCCAAAGACATGCAGGTTAGGTTAACTGGTGACTCTAAATTGAGCGTAGGTGTGAATGTGAGTGTGAATGGTTGTCTGTGTCTATGTGTCAGCTCTGCGATGACCTGGCGACTTGTCCAGGGTGTACCCCGCCTTTCACCCGTAGTCAGCTGGGATAGGCTCCAGCTTGCCTGCGACCCTGTAGAACAGGATAAAGCGGCTAGAGATAATGAGATGAGACATTCTATTGCAAAGTCAAGAAGGTATTGACCATTACGGTTGGTAATTTTGTGGAATGATGACCCTTTAGAATCTTGTCCAATTTTTGCATTCATATCTCCCCCAATTAGGATAACATTATGCTTAGGAATACCTCTTACTAAATCTGACAATTCAGCATAGAATCATAGAAGTAGAAGTAGAAAGGCAGTCTAGCTTTAATTACCTTTTTTTCACCTGCTTATTGAAACTGAACCTCGAAATTTAAGACATATTGCAATTTTTTTCCACAATTTATCAAAGTAAGTTGATTTCATATTAACAAAACAATAGGAATCTTACCATGAATAAATTATCTATATTATATAAAGTAGTTGTTGCAAATAATAGCCTTGAGATCTTCTTGGTTTTTTTTTTTAACTAATATTATATTTACATTAAAAACAATTGTTCTACATTCGCTTTTCGCCCAGAGATCATAAGTTTCAACCCCGATGTGGCTGTGCCTTCTGGGTGGGAGGGGCTTACTGTCGTCCTTCTGTCAGTCACATCAACATGAGCCAGTCGTAGTGTCTGTGAGCTCGTGTATGTAGAAGAGGGCGGATAGCGCTTTCCTCAGAGTGTTACACCGCATTGTGACACAGCAGGAGCAGCAGTTTGAAAAGGAATAAAAGTCAGTTCTATACTTTGAACTTGCACAAAACTTACACAAAATGAACATTCTGTTCTGGGAATAAAGATATTAATGTGTATGCTAATGAACAAGAAAATGTACAAGAAAATGTTTTTAGTGTCTACATTTGAACTGAAACAGATGAGCAGCAAAAAGAACCTGGTGATTCCATAAAACAACAAAATTCTGAGGTCCAAACCAACAACCTTAAAGTGTTCAACAACTTCCTGCTTAGTGAAATATCTCTTGGTTTAATTTTTCTTTTTTTTTTCCCCTTAACTTCCCATTATTTTTATTGTTTCCTCATCAGTGTTGATGGAGAAGTAATTAATAATACGGTACGAACTTCCACCAGTGAAGCTTTCAATGAATCTATATGAAGCTCATTGGGGATAGATTAGGGACAAAATTAGCTCATGTTTTAAGTCGTTCAAATTCTGTAAAGCTGCTTTGCGACAATGTTTATTGTTAAAAGCGCTATACAAATAAACTTGATTTGATTTGATATATATTCCTGGACTTTTGAAACGATCAGAGATGCAACTCTAGTTGAAGAAAATTTTCAGAATAAATTTGTACCTGTAAATGTTGTTATATTAGCAGAGGCATGATGCTCGCTCGGTATTAACCCATGTTGTTGTTGTTGTTGTTGTTGTTTTCACTGTATGATGTACAGAAGTGACCCTGGCAATGAAGATCACCTCCACCGGGTCTCAGACTTTACAGTTAGCACAAGGAGAGCAAAAAACACTGGCGTGTACGTACACACCCGGGCCTGAGGACGTCGGTGAACTGGACATCGAGTGGACGCTGATCAGTCCAGACACCACACAGAAAGACGAAATGGTGAGTAAAGACAATAAAGATTAGCGCGAGGGTCGTGAAGCGGAATTGTGGGAAAAAAACAGTCCGTGTCATGCTGTTATAGGAAAATAATCAACGACAAGGAGATAAGTCTTCACTTTGCCCTGAGAAGGAAGTGTTTTATTCCTTGTGCCAACAATTATACAGTAATATTTCATTTATTACAGAATATCAAAGTGTACTTCTTATCCAATTATAGTTACTGTATATTTAATGCTGTGAGTTCCTGTATTTCAACAACAACAACAAAAAAAACGCAGCTTGTCAGTTTACTGAAAAACCACAAAGCATAAACGACTGTCATAAAGATGTTACAAAACGTTCCTGTGAATGAGCTGTTACTATAGAAACAACAACGCGAGAGCACACTGAATCAGTGCACGATAGTTGAGGAAGTTGTGATGGTTCAGTGGTTCAGCTCAGAAGGTTGCATGTTTAAATCCCATCCCTGTCATGATTGATGCTGTATAAGGTATTACAGTACTTTACTGTAATCACTGTATGTTTTACACTTGTTTACTGTAAATTGAACCCAGGTTGCTCGCATATTACTGTAAAATCAACAGTTTTATCTTTTTACAGTGTAGTTGTTGGGGTTTTTTTAGTTTTAATATTTTGATGATCTGATCTTCCTGCATTTTGTCTTTTAGCTCCTATCATACTCGGGTGGAAGGAAATATCTTCATGGCAACCCAGCGTTAATGAAGGGGATGGACTTTGCAGTGAGCGACCCCACTCGGGGCGACGCCTCACTCTCGATCGCTAAGCTCACAGCTGCTCACACGGGAACGTACCAGTGTAAAGTGAAGAAAGCTCCGGGATTGGACACGCACAAAATCACCCTGCTGATTCTGGGTAATGTTTATACACCATAAAATTCAGCTTGTAATTGTGTAACCCAGAGAGACATGAGACAGAAACAGACAGAAAGAGACAGAGAGAGATGAGAGACACACAAGAGAAACAGAGAGAGACAAGAGAGATGAGAGAGAAAGAAAAGAGAGATGAGAGAGGGAGAGACGCACGAGTGACAAGAGAGACAGACACACGAGAGAGAGAGACACGAGAGAGAGACAGACACAGGTGACGAGAGAGATGAGAGAGAGACAGAGAGAGAGAAACAGAGAGAGAGACAAGAGACACATGAGAGAGAGACACACGAGAGAGACAGAGAAAGACAAAAGAGAGAGAAACAAGCAAGAGAGAGAGATGAGAGAGAGACACAAGTGACGAGAGAGACAAGACAGAGACAGACACATGAGAGAGAGACACACATGAGAGAGTGAGAGAGACATGAGTTACAAGAGAGAGACACACACATGACAGACACACAAGAGAGACAGAGAAAGACGAGAGAGAGAGACGAGTGGCGAGACAGAGACAAGAGAGAGACAGACACATGAGAGACACAAGTGACAAGAGAGAGACAAGAGAAAGACACACACGAGAGAGAGAGACGCATGAGAGAAAGACAGAGAAAGAGACACGAGAGAGAGACATACACGAGTGATGAGAGAGAGACAACAGAGAGAGACACACATGAGAGAGAGACAACAGAGATAGACACACGAGAGAGAGAGAGAGAGAGAGAGAGAGAGACAACAGAGAGAGACACACACGAGAGAGAGAGAGAGAGAGAGAGAGAGAGAGAGACAACAGAGAGAGACACACATGAGAGAGAGAGAGAGAGAGAGAGAGACAACAGAGAGAGACACAGACGAGAGAGACACACATGAGACACATTTTACAATGGTTTCAGATGATTAAGTACAAAATGTTTATATCTGCTACTTTCAGGAATTTTAATTATTTAAAAAAAAACTTAAACTCTAATCTCAGAATCTCAGATATCTCAGAAAAGCTTACTGTAACCTAATTTATCACAATATTGATATATCATGATATCATATCGCCCAGACTGACGTGTCATGCAGCATCAGAACACACGGTAACACGGTTTGAGCTGACTTTTTTTTTTAAGTGCTAAACTGCTTGTCATATGCATCCATTTTACTTCCTAGCTACGTTAGTGAACACCGTACACTCGGAGAAAAGTGTGTAAAAAGTGTGATTTCTGGCTGAATTGTTCAGTTCACGACAGGATCCCCCGAGGTTCAGTGCTCCCTTCAGTTCTGTCCTCTCCAGCCTGGTCATGGGGACTCGGTGTGAGCTGCTGTGGTTTATTTTTCTCTATTTAGTTGTACTTTATCAGCTCATTTGTACGGTTGAATTGTTTCCTTGGCTGTTTGCTGTTTGTTGTTGTGTCGACAGAATATTACACTCAGTATTATTCTGGTACTTGTTTATTTGACACGAGAACTTTCTTGTCTAGAAGTTCAGCACTTGGTGTACCCGACTTTTTGCACTCGTTTGTGCGTCGCTCTGGATAAGTAATGTAATGTTATGTTATGTATTCTCAACTCTTTCAGTTTTCTTTTTTTTTCCTTTTACAAGGAAATGACAAAAACAAGTCAGACGGCCTTCTTTGCATTCTGACCAGACTGTTTAATTTATTTTTGTTTACAAAAAGCTGCTGAACGAGTTGTACAGACTTGTATTTCCTTGAAACTTTAGATCTTACATTCCAAAAGTACAGCATTCATTGGAACTACCAATGCAGTGCCTTGTGAAAACATTCAACCCCTTTTAAAAGTCATGAGATTCGTCTGGATGATAGTGTTCCAGACAATATTTTTATGCTTTTAAATTAAATATTTAAAGCAAAAATTCAATACACCATGAAAAAATTATTTTATTTTTGGCACACTATTCATCAATACACCAAGAAAAAAAAGGTGAAAAATTCTGCTAGCATAATTTTCCAGGCTTTTCCGAGTAGTACTTGGTAGAACCATCTTTTACTGCAGTGACAGCAGTGAGAGAGAGAGAGAGAGAGAGAGAGAGAGAGAGAGAGAGAGAGAGAGAGTGTGTGTGTGTGTGTGTGTGTGTGTGTGTGTGTGTAGAGAAGCAGCTTTGGGACCAAAAGGTTGCTGGTTTGATTCCCTGGACCAGCAGGAATGGCTAACGTGCCCTTGAGCAAGGCATCTAACCCCGAACTGCTCTGGGTATGTTGTATGTCTGCTCAATGCCATTAATGTAGAGCGTGTTTGGGGTAAATTCCCTTGAGCTCTGTACGCTGTAAGGGATTTTCATCCATCCTTCCTGACAGATTTGATCCAGGTTCTTATTGTTGGTTAGATGTTGCCACAGAATCTCAGATCTGGACTTTGTAGAACATCCACCTTTTTTGTATGTAACCTCTCCTGCATTGCTTTGGCCTTTAATTTTTTTAAACAGTTTTAAAACCTTTTTCATCCTTAACCCTTATCCACTGCAGTAATTTTAGTTTTCTTTCAGTAATAAATGTAGAGCTTGGGGGGGGTTGGTTTGTACGCCACGTTTCCATAGAAACACAGGGCAATTCAGACTAAAAAAACCCCATCTTGATCAGCTGTAGGTGGTGAAAGCAGCTTCTATTCAAAATTAGAAGAAATCTAAAGCATAATATTGGTTCCACTGGGTTTTTAAAGTTCACCGAGTGAGGAGAGGAGTTCAGAAACGAGTGAGGAGTTTTTATTCCATACGTTTCTTCATTTCATTGCTGCCATGACAACAAGAAATCCTGAACGTGCTTCATAAGGAACCTGCATTAACCTCTCACAGAAATGCGAAACAAAGAGCAAAACAAACAACATGCTCTGGAGCATCACTGAGATGTTGGAGCTGTAAATTTATTAACGCTGAAGATAAAAATCACAGGCTCTTACGGATTAAGTTTTTGCTTTTTGTTATTCATCAGGTGTCACTGCAGAAAGTGTTTATCATGCCATTAAATTCAGAGGGAAATCAGAAGATTGGGCTCCTCGTGTTGCCAAAATAAAAGATGGAGGCCGCATCAGAACACATTCTCATCTCATCTCATTATCTGTAGCCGCTTTATCCTTCTACAGGGTCGCAGGCAAGCTGGAGTCTATCCCAGCTGACTACGGGCGAAAGGCGGGGTTCACCCTGGACAAGTCGCCAGGTCATCACAGGGCTGACACATAGACACAGACAACCATTCACACTCACACTCACACCTACGCTCAATTTAGAGTCACCAGTTAACCTAACCTGCATGTCTTTGGACTGTGGGGGAAACCGGAGCACCCGGAGGAAACCCACGCGGACACGGGGAGAACATGCAAACTCCGCACAGAAAGGCCCTCGCCGGCCACGGGGCTCGAACCCGGACCTTCTTGCTGTGAGTCGACAGCGCTAACCACTACACCACCGTGCCACCAGAACACATTCTGAACAAAATAATAAAAATGTCCATATAAAAGACTCGCTCTTATTTCATTACTGTGAATTTTTTTTACAGCTTTGAGTTCTTTACTAAGTAGTCAAAGCTCAGTATAATTTAATTATTTGTTTGTTTGTTTGTTTGTTTGTTGTTGCCCTGGACAAATTAAGTCCAAAACCTACATCGACATTTACACTTGGAAAGTTCCTCATATTCACACTTGGGTTACGCACGTGCTTGATTCAATTTTCTGCGTGGCCCAATCAGATCATACAAATTGTAATTTGCGTGTCGTTCACTATGCCAGATTTTTCTTGCGTAGAGATGTCTAAGACACAAGCACATGCCATTTAAGCGCAAAAAAAACAACAATAAAGGGCTAGAAAATCCAAACTGCAAGCAGACAGCATTTTTTTTCTTTGCTGCTAAATGTAATATGATGATTGCACTTTTCAGTTTTGTCAGCCCAGGTATGACTACATGTTTTTTGGTACTTGCAATGACTAAAAAAAAAATAGACGGCGTGGCTCGATTGCCTTCCTTTTGATAGAAATGAAGTTGAAATTCTTCTGCCATGTTGTCAAATTTGGAGCCAGAGTCTGCGCAGGAGAGACAGGAGTCAAAGTCAGGTACAGGTACACCTGGGGTTAGATAGGGTTTGGTTGGCCTGCCCCCTTCTCCCAATACCAAGGTCAAGCACGTCATCAAGGCGAATCAGAGAATCCATGCCTATTTACAATAATAATAATAATAATAATTTATATAGCACCTTTCGGGCGGCACGGTGGTGTAGTGGTTAGCGCTGTCGCCTCACAGCAAGAAGGTCTGGCGACTTGTCCAGGGTGTACCCCGCCTTTCGCCCGTAGTCAGCTGGGATAGGCTCCAGCTTGCCTGCGACCCTGTAGAACAGGATAAAGCGGCTACAGATAATGAGATGAGATAGCACCTTTCACAGACACAAGGTCATTTTACAGGGAGAATTTATTTATTTATTTATTTATTTATTTATTTGCTGAACTCAACAGAGGAGGAGGAAAAGAAGAAGAAGAAACCTTTATTTGTCACATGCACACTTCAAGCACAGTGAAATACATCCTCTGCATTTAACCCATCTGAAGCAGTGAACATGCACACACACACCCAGAGCAGTGGGCAGCCACACCAGAGCGCCCGGGGAGCAGTCAGGGGTTCGGTACCTCGCTCAAGGGCACCTCAGCCCAAGGCCGCCCCACGTTAACCTAACTGCATGTCTTTGGACTGTGGGGGAAAGAAAAGAAGTATTCATGGAAACGAAAACTCTTTAAATCAGATTTGAAGGTTGAGAAAGAACAGCAGTCACAGAGAGATTGAGGGAGAAAACTCCAGCGCTTGGGGGCCCATGGTACTGAAGGACCTGCCTCCCAAGGTAGATAGTCTGGTACGTGGGACAGGAAGTAAGTTACAGGAAGAAGATCTGAGAGAACGAGAGGGCAAAGTGGGGGTCAGGAGTGCAGTGAGATAAAGAGGAGCCAGGTTATGCCGAGCTTTAAAGGTGAGAAGCAGCATTTAGAATTTTATCTGGGACAGAACCAGTAACCAGCGTAGCTGAGAGAGGATGGGGGTATGACGATATGGGCCGTGCGTTTTGTACGAGTGAGAACTCTGACTACTGAGTTTTGAATGTACTGTAATTTTTGAAGGGACTTTGCAGGGAAGCCAATGAAGAGAGAGTTACAGTAGTCAATACGGGACATAATGAAAGCATGGACCAGAGTTTGTGCATCATTATTAGACAGGAACGGGCAACGGCGTGCAATGTTACGGAGGTGAAAGAAGCAGTTTTGGTGAGGCATTTAATATGTGAGTTGAAATTGAGATCTGGGTCAAATAGTATGCCAAGATTTTTGACCACTATTGTGGTTTTAAAGGAAAACCACTGTAAAAAAAATCCATTGTTTTTACGGAAAAATACTGGCAGCTGTGGTTGCCAGAATAATCCTGTTAAAAATACAGTGAAATGTAAACAACACTACAGAATAACTTGTACATTTCACTGGGATTCCATGTACAATTAATGATAACTAAATGTAAATTTTACAGGTATTCAATGTACAATAATCAATACATAACTGTTAATTTTACGGATATTCATTGTACAATAAAAAAGCATCTAGGAATGAATTGCGAGTGTTCTCGATTATTGGTTTTTGTGGCTCCAAAATGATGGTTACAAGTAATGATCTACTAGACAGATATTTTATTTGATTTAGAGTTTTACGAAATGTGCCGGACAGCCTCTACTGACATTTTTTAATTTTTTTAACAGGGCAATGATGTAATTTTAACTATCACATTCTGTTTTAGTATTACAGTTTGTCTGTGTTTAAACTACAACAATTTGTAAATTCTACAAAAAAATATGATCAATTCAACATATTCTTACTGTTAAATTAACAGTGGTATTTGGTTAGGAGTTTTACAGTATATTGATGTAAATTACACACTGCTTCATTGTTTTTGTATTTACAGTTTTTTTATGTCATGATTTTACATAAATTCACTGTTAAGTCTACGGACATTTTTTACAGTGTGAAGGCAATTTTTTTATTATCAAAATTCTATTTATCACATTTTATTAAATATCGGAATGCGTGTTTGATCGCTATTTTGTCGCTGCTAGAGCAAGTTATGAGTGTTTGAAATATGCTCTGTAATATATCAGTCCATATGTCAAAGCAATGGCCGTAAACGAGATTCGTTGAGACCTGTGTGAGACATCGTAGGACGGAAGTAAAACGTACAGCGGAAATCAAAGTGACCAACATCTGCCACCGTTGTCAAAAGACGCGCGCGCCCTCTTTCGAATGCTGATGTAGTCAAGCTGGAAGTGTTGTTTGTTTTTATATCAGTTAGGAAAGTTTGAAAAAAGTAGGCAGTAATCATCATTTTTTTTTTTTTTTTTTTTTTTTTTTTTTTGGGCTTTTTGCACCTTTATTGGATAGGACAGTGTAGAGACAGGAAATGAGCGGGAGAGAGAGACGGGAAGGGATCGGGAAATGACCCCAGGCCGGAACCGAACCCGGGTCGCCCGCATTCACGGCACGGCGCCCTAACCACCCGAGCCACGACGCCCCCAGTAATCATCATTTAAACTTGTTTTTGTGCAATATTTCGTTTGGAAAACAGTTTTCAAAATGGCGGCACTGACACCTGGCTGACACTTCACGTTTTGAAGTCTCGCACAAGTCTCGTGAAGATCGCGCGGATAAGCGACGCCTGCCGTGGACCAAACGAACTAAACTCATTCAACATGGCTAAAAACCAAATAATCCGATAAGTATAATATTTAATTGCAATTAGTTGCCAATATGAGTCACGATATAAGGTTACTAAAACCGAAAATGTAATTGAATAACACGTTAATTAAGAAATAAAGCAAGTTTAAAAATGACTTCAGTTCCCATTTAACAGGCACACCATCAACACTAACTGAAAGATTGGACTATTTGGAATGTGAGGATTTGGGGCCAATCAGTAGGGCTTGTGTTTTGTCAGAGTTTCAAATAATGTTTTAAAAACTCATTTCTGGGGGAAAATTAAAAAATAAATGTGCAGGTATCAGCATGGGGGAAAACTAACTGGGCTGGGTTTCCCAAAAGCATCGTAGCACAAAGATCATCGTTAATGGTAGAGCGAGTATCACAATGAACACTCTCTCTCCTAGTTAAGCTGCTCTTAACGTTAAGAAGCTTTTGGGAAACCCAACCCCGTTCGATTCAGACACTGTAGGTCGAAAGACAGTTTCGATGAGAAACGTGATCTGGAAAATAGGCTATTTTGTCATTGAAACACATGGGGATGGGCGGAGCTACATTATACTGCAGCCAGCCAGCAGGGGCGCTAGACCTGTGGTTGTTTTGTCCAAGTTTTTTAGTCATTGGGTACTCATCGATACTGATGCACATACTGATACTGTAATGAATAACCTGTTTACTGGAGTATTAATCAGTCAGGAACGTCATGAACATTTTATTTAACTTTGTTTCTGATGACCACCTCGTGTTGAGTTGTACATATCTGAGTCGTATCGTAAACAGAGAGCGTGAGGACAGCCAACCTGAGCGTGCACAGCAGTATCAGTGAGCAGATGAGTGCAATATGCTGTGAACTGCACGATGATTCATGAGTAACGTGTCCACGTCTCAGTGCTCGCTGAAGTGAAGTGCTCTTCCTCACACACGACTCGCAAATAACTTTGTGTGTTTGCATTTCACAGCACCTTGCATTCGCTGATGCCATGAAGATGTTTATAACACACCGTTGTTCCACACCGTTGTTGATTTTGAGTTTGGAGTCTATTAAATTAATCATGACGCACGTCAAAATCACTGTGACTTCATCTCAGAAATTAATTACGCATGATTTTGGTATCAGAGCATTTTTTGTGTGTGTGTATCCCATGCCTGAGGTGGAGCAGCTCTGTGTGTGTATCTGACCTAACGTAACCTTCTCTGTCCATCAGAGCGACCGTCAGTGCCGAAGTGTTGGCTGGAAGGGGACGAGAGCGTGGAGACGTCCGTGTCCCTCCACTGCAGGTCGGATGGTGGTTCTCCACCCCTCCAGTACGTGTGGAGGAGAGAGAGCGGAGGACCAATTCCTCCCACCATTACACAGGGTGAGTGTGATGTCATATTGTGATAACAGACCTCGCAGCGGGTCGGGTGCGGTGCGATTTTTATTGCCTTAATGGTTTTACTGGAATTGTGCCAGCCCATGCACTGTGATTTAAAAACCCTCAAAAGTCCTGAGAGTGTGTATTAGTGTCACTTTTGTGAAAAATGAGGTACAAATGTGCTGTCAGGAAGCATACTTTTAAAAATTATGGATTTTTTTTTGAATAATTACACTATCATAAGCTTTTTGTTCAAAGTATTTAATTAGGGGAAAAGTCCTTGTAAAGGAAATAAATAAGCTTTAATTCAAGAAGTAATCAGGAACCTTTAAGTAATTACTTTTAAGGCAAATCCAAATGAACCTCTCGACTCGAGAGTGTCGATCTCACGGGCGAGATAAAAGACCTGGCTTTTCTTATCTTTCGAGCACGGCTGCTGTGAACAAATGTGATGCAAATAATTGTGGGAAAACCACTTTAAGATAGGTTGTGCAAAAGTTTGTGCACCCACGCTCTGAAATGATGAAACTGTGATATCTGTTGAAAAAAAGCATTGGGGGAAAAGTAATAATAATAATAAGTGGAAGAAAGTGTGTGTTGGGAAACCTCAAGAAAAGAGAACATAACACTATCTGGCGTCTCCTCTGATGTCCATTTTGCCCATCTTGTCATAGCTAAAGTCCAATAACACGAATACGACTTCTTCCTAAGACATTAATCAATTACAACTAAGAAAATTACTCAAGCAATCAGATGTTAATTAAAGTTAACTCAAGTTCTTATGTGTTTATCAGATCCATTCCTTGGAGAACTCCGTATCACCAATCACTCCGTGGACTTGGCGGGTATCTACGCGTGTGAGGTGTCGAACACTGTGGGGAAAGAGCGCTGTCGACTCAAACTGCAGGCCATTAAACGTAAGTGTGCATGCTACATCAACACATGCAGGTTATAAAAGTACCACTGAAGTACCTCTTCACCTTTACACTCATTAAAAATACCAGCATTTAAAAAGAGTCATGCATATGCAAATTAGACCACCCTCCTACCATCCCTAATGTTAGCTAACTCTGCTAGCTGGCTAACTAGTAAACTAAACTAGCTCACTAGCTCAGGATTTCAGTTTTCTCAGTGAAATAAATCTACAAATGTCAAAATACAACATTATCATGACAGCCATCATGTGTTCATCACTAACTTTCACCAAGTTATAAGTTAGCTAGCTAGCTTAGCATGAAATGCATCTCTCTATGGCTCAGGTTCTATGGTGTCAGCCTTGAAACTTAGATGTGATTGGTCTAAAATGATAGAGCTTATTCAGTGATATCGCATCACAACCTGAGCTCAGATGTCACGCCGAGCCAATTCAAAAGGTTCAAATTTAACAAATGTATACATATATCTCATCTCATTATCTGTAGCCGCTTTATCCTGTTCTACAGGGTCGCAGGCAAGCTGGAGCCTATCCCAGCTGACTACGGGCGAAAGGCGGGGTTCACCCTGGACAAGTCGCCAGGTCATCACAGGGCTGACACATAGACACAGACAACCATTCACACTCACATTCACACCTACGCTCAATTTAGAGTCACCAGTTAACCTAACCTGCATGTCTTTGGACTGTGGGGGAAACCGGAGCACCCGGAGGAAACCCACGCGGACACGGGGAGAACATGCAAACTCCACACAGAAAGGCCCTCGCCGGCCACGGGGCTCGAACCCGGACCTTCTTGCTGTGAGGCGACAGCGCTAACCACTACACCACCATGCTGCCCGTGTATATACATATATATATAGAGAGAGAGAGAGAGAGAGAGCAAAAATGTATTAGTATTAACAAGAGCTGTTTAATCACACAAGATGTTCTGTTCATCATCTTATGACCGTTTGATATCTTTTTGAGTGGTTTGCCCTCATTGTAAGTCTATGACTGGACTGTGTGTGTGTGTGTGTGTGTGTGTGTGTGTGTGTGTGTGTGTGTGTGTGTGTGTGTAGCTCATAACAGAGCTGGTGTGATCGCAGGCCTCGTGTCCGGATGTCTGCTGCTCTTTGTCATCATCATCATCATCCTGTTGGTCCTCTTCTTCCGATGCAGTCGGCAGCGTCAACGCTACGAGAAAGACTTCTCCAACGAGATCAAGTAAAAAAAATATGTGTGTGTGTGTGTGTGTGTGTGTGTGTGTGTGTGTGTGTGTGTGCTGCATTCAGTAACAGCAGCTATGACACTTTTTGTTCAGTATCATTTAAAAAAATCTCTCACAGCTGACGTTCCTCATCCACACTATGATCCACTAATACCTCATTCTGCATTTTTATTCATAGAAACAAAGCGACAGATTGGAACTCGTTCATTTTCAGTGACATAAGACATTTCAGTTAAGATTTTCTAAATTATATGTAAATCGGTTAAGTGCAGGAGCGTTTCTAGCTGTTGAAAAGACCAGGGGCTGAGTCAGGTTTTCCTGGGGCGTGTAGTTTTTAAGGAAGATTGGCACGGATAGGTTGGGGAGGTTATATTTAACTTTACAAGAAATATCATCACACACACACACACACACACACACACACACACACATTCAGAGGTTATGACATCTTTATTACTGATTTTTTCACTGCTCTTTGTACATTTACATCATTCACTTCAGTTTCTGTCTCCTGATTATTAAGTTATTCTCATCACCCAGAATGTCTCAGGAAACTGATATCATGTGCCAACTGACTATTAAATATCACAAGTAAAATTTATCATCAGTTTGATAAAAATAAATCATTTCTCACTCACATGTCTCTCCTTTAGGATCACAAAGACAAATTCTAAGCTCCATTATTATATTACAACATTCAAAATCCCAGATGACGTCCCATCTCACACGACTCTGATCAGAGGAATATATCTTCCAAGTCTCTCTCTCTCTCTCTCTCTCTCACACACACACACACACACACACACATACACACACACACATATATAAATACCATTTTCTACAACACATCCAGGCTCAGTGGACTGCAGCAGCTCATTTCTGATGTCTGGACAACACATTTACGTTGACATTAAAATTGCGTTGCAAAACAAAAACACTATTTTATCCCTATCAGTCGGTATATCAGATGAAAATGCAATTTCAATCCAAATTTCTTGAAACTGCTAGCATCGAATTCAAAACTGAATGCAGAACAACATACTTTTTACAGAATTAAAATATATTTATTCATTTTTGAGGTATTACAAATCAAAGATTGAAAAAAAAACAGCTTAATTTTTAGAAAACGGCTGTAATATTCTGTCTGAGGATCACATGGTCCAAAATGGGCCTCATTAACCAATGAGATCAAATGTTTTTTCTTCATAACGTTTCTATTTTTAAAGATACTTACATGGAAATTGGCAGGAACATAGATGGTTGTATATTGAATACAAAGTTTTTAAAAATTAGTAAAAATTAATTATGCTAATTAATTTGTAATGTGTATTAATTATGCTAATTAGGTAAAATGTTAAATCGGTACGCTCTCTTCTTCAAAGTTTCACCAAATGGCTTTATTTGTGCAATATAAAGCTGATCTTAACTCTCATTTATACATCACAAAGAAGGAGAAATCAATGTTAATTATAAAATATACATAAATAAGCATTGAATGTCATTCACATCGACCATTCTCTATCAAAATAAAAAAGTAATAAAAGATTATTTCTAATCCCCTCTTTGTGCTCTGTAGGCCTTTGTATTTCTCAAAAGTAGAGCCTACTAGTGTTTATATGAAAGAATAAAAATGATTATTTTGATTAATATTCACAGCTTTCAAGGCAAACCTCGAAAAAACTGTCTGATCCACATCCAATAAACAATTCACATTAACTGAACTGAAATTGACAATCGCGTTTCTGACTTCTGTTTTTTTTAAAAATCTCATTCCGACCACTAAGGTCTCAGTATTTTTCATCACAGTAAGCTGTCAATGCTGATCAGTCAAAAAACCATGAACATACATTTATACCACTATATAAATGATGAATATGCTAACTCCATGTGACCTGTCTATCTTCAAGACAAAAATTCGCCTATTAATATTTATCTGAGTAATTAGTACATTAGGCTTTTCTCATTCCCCGGCCTGAGCTACCCTATCATATGGTTAGTGAAAGTGTACACTGAACTTTATGACTCAAAGTAAAACTAGGTCACACAAAGTGATTTCATGTCATAGTGTCCTTGGCCTCATTAATCTTGACCTAATTAAAGTCAGCTGCACATCCTTGACCTATCCCCAACAGAAATCTATCATGGATCATTAACTACCGTAGGATTAAAATCCTAGGAGGAGTTTTATGCCAAAGGAAAGAGCAGAAGAACGAAAAGAATAACAAGAAACCGTGCAATTACAATGTATTTTGCTTTTTAGAAGGCAAAATACAATGATGTAGCATGTGATGTAACTTTGTGAATGGCGTTTTCGCATGTCGTAAAACCTTCTGTATTCAACAGCTTGAATAAAATAGTTTTCTTCACAGCACCAACTTCATATTTGGTACATATATCAATTAGGCCTTGCTCTTTTCACTGATCTAATTTGTTTTCTGGTAGACCTTGTCAGGTTTTTGCTATAAGCATTCAAAATACAGACGCGACAAGCTCCATTTTTAGGGGTCTATATATGAGACAAGTATAATTTTTGTCACAGATATAACATGTTTTCCTGATAGTACTATAACGTCTCATATATTTAAAAGAATCAAACATCTGGCGTCATTAAATTTGGAGATATTGAGAGCCAAAAGTGCTACCATGGACAAATGTACATTCCAGGAAGCCATATTTGGCACGCCATAAATCTGCAAATATGTCACATACAAAGCTCTCCTTCTATGTACAGAGTCTTATTATATCAAAGAATCATGTGTGAAAATTTGAACTATTTAGTGTGAACAGTTCAAAAGTTATGAGCCATCAAACTATGGATGTTTGATTGTAACACTGCTAAATATGGGGCCACGCCCCCTTTTTGAAGGCTTAATACGGTATCTCCGAAACTAGTGGAGATATTGGCCTAAAATTTTGCACAGCAGTTATTAGTAACAAGGGCATTAAAATAAAAAAAATATGAACAAAATCTGAGATGGTCAGTTGGGAACTTTCTCTAAAATCTGGTGATTTGGCACGGAATTACTCTTACACAAAGAAGTGTAAACTCGTCTGTCATAAAACTTCAAGTTACAGCTTTACCTCTGAGTGTGAAAAAGCGCTGACACTGGAGACTCCTTCCAGAAATGTCACATGAACACAATCCTCCTAACAGAAACCTGGTTTACGTGAAGAGTGAATGAGTGAACGTTACCATAGAAACGATAATGCATCCGATCGAGTGTATGAATATAAAGATGTGATTTGCAGCTGAATTATTATACAAAATGAATCACCAGCTTCTGACCAGTCCACCTCATTACGTCTGATTCTCAGGGAGGACGCTCCAGCGCCTGAGAGCCGACCGTCAAGTCGCATTTCGAGTCGTCACTCCAGACGGACCTACAGCCAAACAAGCCAAACTGACCACCACCAAGTGGCTTCCACCAGCACTGGACACACACTGCCGAAATACGACAACGAGTACGGCTACATCGTGTAACACCTACGAACATCATATTATCATATGCACAAAATTACCCACAATTCAGATAAGGAATACAGTGTGTTATTTATAGTGTGCATTTATAGTGTTGTAATGATTTTAAAACACTTTTTTTTATATAAATGTGTATGTTTTGTCATAAGAAAGTAATATTCATGTCTCTGTGTGTGAACTTATCATTTTAATTGTGTACATAAAAATGTTGTAAAGAGAACTGATGTATAGATATTTAATTTTTGAGGACATTATTGTTGCATTATTGATTATATTCTGAATGTAACAGCCAAGCATTTATCTAATAATCAGTATCAATAGTTAAAATCCAGTTCTGCAAAGACATTAACACGCCTGTCTCTTCCCATACTGTGAATAAAACACCAATGTTTTATTAAATACACAAGTAACAGCCTAGTTTCTGTCTCGCACGCATCCTGCCTTGCCGCTGGTGTAAAAATACTCAAAAATTATTCTATAAAATTATTTTGCTTTTGTCATGATGAGTAAACTAAACATTTTTTGACATAAGTAAACTATTTCAGGGTTTGTTTTTGTTTTGTTTGTTTTTTTAAGTCACCATTTATTGCCAGGAAATAATGACAGTTTTTCATGTTACGTATAAATGTTGACTTAATTTGAAGAAAAAAAATTTTAAATAAAAGTAAACATTTGGAAATAACATGTCATACCTTTCATTATTTTAGTGTGTTAAATCAATTTGGGATAGATCAATCATAATTATGAGAAATTAAGTGTATAAACAATCATAATTTAAGGGTGTGTGATTCAAATTAAAAGCATTAAATCAACTTTTTTTTTAAGGATGAAAGTTTCAAAATGTTTGTATAACTGTATATCAATATTTGACTCATCAGTTAAAATTAAAGGTTGTTATAGTGGTGTAGCGGTGAGCACGGTCGCCTCACAGCAAGAAGGTTCTGGGTTTGAACCCAGCGGCCGGCGAGGGCCTTTCTGTGCGGAGTTTGCATGTTGTCCGCGTGGGTTTCCTCCGGGTGCTCCGGTTTCCCCCACAGTCCAAAGACATGTAGATAAGGTTAACGTGGGGTGGCCTTGGGCTGAGGTGCCCTTGAGCGAGGTACCGAACCCCTGACTGCTCCCCAGGTGCTGTAGTGTGGCTGCCCACTGCTCTGGGTGTGTGTGCGTGTGTGTTCACTGCTTCAGATGGGTTAAATGCAGAGGAGGAATTTCACTGTGCTTGAAGTGTGCATGTGACAAATAAAGGTTTCTTCTTCAAAAATCTAAATTTCTACATAAGTTAGATTGAAAAAATATGTAACAATGCTACAGACATGATAAGCAACATATTAAACTTTATTAAGTAAATAAAGTCAAATATGGGTGGCACGGTGGTGTAGTGGTTAGCGCTGTCGCCTCACAGCAAGAAGGTCCGGGTTTGAGCCCCGTGGCCGGCGAGGGCCTTTCTGTGCGGAGTTTGCATGTTCTCCCCATGTCCGCATGGGTTTCCTCCGGGTGCTCCGGTTTCCCCCCACAGTCCAAAGACATGCAGGTTAGGTTAACTGGTGACTCTAAATTGAGCGTAGGTGTGAATGTGAGTGTGAATGGTTGTCTGTGTCTATGTGTCAGCCCTGTGATGACCTGGCGACTTGTCCAGGGTGAACCCCGCCTTTCGCCCGTAGTCAGCTGGGATAGGCTCCAGCTCGCCTGCGACCCTGTAGAACAGGATAAAGCGGCTAGAGATAATGAGATGAGATGAGAAGTCAAATATTCTTCCATAATTTTTTTTTTGTCTGCATTATATTATTTGTTTGTGTGCCACCAGGTGGCGCATGCGCACAATGCGTCATTTTCTTTTGGGTGAGGGGGCGGGGTTGTTCGAGAGGGTTTCACGCCACTCTACAACGCGCACGCGCAGAAGTGCTGTCACGACCCGCTAGCTTTCTGTCAGCGCAGAGGCTAAGCTAAAGCTACCACCGCTAATCATGAAGGCTCTTCGGGGAATGGTGAGCGGAGCCGTTAACGAAATCACCTCGGCTGTCAGCGGACACAAACCCGCCGCTGTCCGGGAGCACGTCCTCGCAGTCAGCCGCGACTACATCTCTCAACCGAGACTGAGTGAGCAGCCATTTTAATCCTTAAACAAACCCGCTGCTGAGGGGCTTTTTTCTCTTCAGCTAGCCAGATGCACTAAGCAAAGTCCGTATCTCAAAATGCGCCACTAAGTGCACTACGTAGTGTGTAACGGAATGTCTTTTACACCCTATGTAGTGCACTTTGTTTGTTTATTCTGTGCTATTCGGGACGCAGCCATTAGCTGTGTTCAATAGGCTATAGCCTGAATGATGCAGTGAATGAATGACAGGATGAGATAACAAGAAATACACGACATTTATTTATTTATTCATTTAAATAACTTGGCGTATAAACAAAGCTAAAGGATTGTTATTTATACATTTACATGTATGAGTTAGCATTTATTTGATTAGCCTCTGCCGTGTTTGTGCATTTTGTTTTGAATTATTGAGGCCAGCAGCTCAATAATAGGATGCTCATCAAAAATTAAAAAAAGCAATAAGAGTAAAAATAATAACATGATAAAATAAAACCCTGACTATCAAAGCAAAGAAGTGTTGTTTATTTATTTTTTCACATTTTCTGATTTCATCCTTTAACCTGTGCAGTTCCTGATGCCTGATTTTATGCCCTGTTTACTAAATAATACACTGATTTATTTTTTTATTTGCATAATACTTTATTATGTATAATTTTCTGCATTTTGTTGACATTGTTTGTTATTCATACCTTTTATTTTTATCGAGTTTGCAGATTGTTAGATTAGATTAGATTAGATTAGATTAGATTAGATTAGATTCACTTTATTCATCCCACATCGGGGAAATTCACGTGTTACAGTAGCAAGAAAATGTCAAACAGATAACAAATAAAACTGAAATAAAAATTAGACAAACGAACGATTAAATACAGAGGGCTATTTGCATGATCTACCATGAAAAAGTATAGAAAAATTGCCTTATTGAGAGGCTCAGAAAAATTGCACATTACAGGTAGACTCTGTATATATACACATATATATACATAAATAATATATATATAAATAAAAGTATGCATAAAAATAGTTTAAGGCCTATATTATTGCACATAATAATTGCATCGATGAGAGATGGCAGAGGTAGTAGTGGTGAAGTAGTGCAAATATAACGACAAACAGGTTATTGGTGCTACGTTACAAGTTGTGGGTGTTCTACAGTCTGACAGCAGCAGGTATGAATGACCTGTGGTATCTCTCCTTCTTACACCGTGGGTGTAGCAGTCTACTACTAAAAGAGCTGCTTAAAGCCCCACAGCCTCATGTAGGGGGTGAGAGGGGTTCTCCATGATTGAGGTCAGCTTGGCTAACATCCTCCTCTCACCCACCACCTCAATGGAGTCCAGAGGACAGTCCAAGACTGAGCCAGCCCTTCTGACCAGTTTATTAAGTTTCTTCCTGTCCCTCTCTGAACTTCCACAGCCCCAGCAGACCACAGCGTAGAAAATCGCTGATGCTACCACAGAGTCAGTTGTTCTTGAAATATGTAATAAAAAGGAGCATTAGTAGACAGCTAATTGATCAATCATTGGATCAGGCAATTAAATATGTAAATTTATTTAAATTCAGGATTAAATATGAAGGATTGTTTGCATTTTGAAGTAATCCCAAGAAGAAGAAAATCAATGCATAACTGCATCATTCACAGCTCGCTGTCGGCCTGATTGTTGTTATCATGCTGTATGATCAAGCAGTTAAACAACAACAAAAATGATATCGTAGTCATTTGCATAAAATATTATTTGTAAAATGTCACTTTGTCTCTTCATAGCATATAAAACTGTATCAGGTGTCAATGGCCCTCTGGTGATCTTGGACCAAGTGAAGGTACCGTGGAATAATAATAATGATGATGATGATAATAATAATAATAATAATAATAATAATGAACCTCTGAATATTTGTTTCCTCTGAAAGGTCGAGATACACTCTCTGTCTCGCATGTGTTAATAATATTTAAGTACAGCACACACATTAAATCTGCCCCAATGTAGTTTCCCAGGTATGCCGAGATCGTACACTTGACCCTCCCCGATGGCACGAAGCGCAGCGGCCAGGTGCTGGAGGTCAACGGCTCCAAAGCCGTCGTCCAGGTGAGCTGTGTTTTTTTTGTTGTTGTCATTTGGGGGGTTTTTTTGTTTTGTTTTTTTAACCATAACTCATCCCTGATCTCTGTTGGTTTCAGGTGTTTGAAGGAACCTCAGGCATTGATGCCAAGAAGACAAGCTGCGAATTTACAGGCGATATTTTACGCACGCCTGTGTCAGAGGACATGCTAGGTGAGGCGCTTCTTTTCAACCTGATACAGCGCACATGATTTAAAAATACAAATATATACTTTGTGAAAATGGTTTGTATTTCCAGGCCGTGTGTTTAACGGATCAGGAAAGCCCATCGACCGAGGTCCGGCTGTGTTGGCCGAGGATTACTTGGACATCATGGGTAAAACCTCCCACTTTTCCTTTGTGTTGTGCAGCATTAATTTTAGAACCAACAGGAGCTGGAAATCTCACGTTCGGAAAGCAGTTATGAGTAACAGAGAAGCGTTATTATGTCATAAAATATCAGCGCCAATCATGGATCAGAATGCAAATACAGTGCAAATTATGTTACGATTCAAAAATTTACATGTATCTGTGACTTTTTTTTATTTAATATTATCTATCGATCTATCTATCTATTGGGATTTGTTTTATTTTATTTATATACACTCACCGGCCACTTTAATAGGAACTTATTGATTCTAAGATCCCTGTTCTTGGCTGCAGGAGTGGAACTCAATGTGGTCGTCTGATGTATGCTGAGATGCTTTTCTGCTCACCACGGTTGTAAAGAGTGATTGTATGAATTACTATATCCTTCCTGGCAAAAACTGCTCAATCTGTCCATTTTCCTCTGACCTCGCTTATCAACAAGGAGTTTGTTTCCACCCACAGAACTGCCACTTAATCACTCAAAAAATCTTTTTTGTTTTTTGCACCATTCTGTGTAAACTCTAGAGACTGTTGTGTGTGAAAACCCCAGGAGGAGATCAGGAGATTCTGAAATACTCAAACCAAAATACTCATCGGGCTCAAACCACCACCCATACCACAGTGAAAGAAAGTCACACAAAAATGGAGATCACAGTTTTTCCCATTCTGATGTTTGATCATTAACTGAAGCTCTTGATTTATCTGTGTGATTTGATGTCAAGGGATCGGCTGATTAGAGAACCGCGTCAAACAGCTGCAGGTGGATGTAGGGGTGTTCCTAATAAAGTGGCCTCTATGTGTGTCTATTTATTCACAATTCAGTAGAACTGAATCACAGAAACTCAAAAGTCATTGTTTGAAAAAAGCTTTTGTAATTTGGTGCAATCTGGAAGCTCTGAAAGGAGGCGTGGCTAAATATTTGCTTTCTCCACCTGCTCGTCCAGGCCAGCCCATCAACCCACAGTGCCGTATCTACCCCGAGGAGATGATCCAGACCGGCATCTCTGCCATCGATGGCATGAACAGCATTGCCAGGGGGCAGAAAATCCCCATTTTCTCTGCAGCAGGTCTCCCACATAACGAGGTCAGATTAAAATCACCTTCTGAAGAACATTTATTCCAATGTCTTCTGTTTTTCCCTGAAGATCAAATGGAACAAGCAGCAAACACGGCTTCCGACAACGTTTTATCCGAGTGACCCTATTTATAGGATCCAAAATTCTCATGTCCAAATTATTACTCCCTAATAATTCCTGTTATAGAAATGATCTGCTTACAGGACATTATTTTTAAATAAGTGCACAATCCACAGAATGTGAGGTAACTTTGTTATTTAAAGGTTAAAAATGATCTTAAATGGAACGGCATTCTACTGAGAAGTTACGGGGAAAAAATGTCATGACATCCCATCTGCATCTCAGGCTTAGAGGTGGATTACATATGATCGAGGACTGAAAATCACTGTTTTTTTATGTCTGAAAGAAATAATTATTGGTTTTGTGTTTGATCTCAGATCGCAGCACAGATCTGTCGGCAGGCCGGCCTGGTCAAGAAGTCCAAAGACGTGATGGACTACAGCGAGGAGAATTTTGCCATTGTGTTTGCAGCCATGGGGGTGAGGAGAACTTTCTAATGGCTTCCAGGTTGAAGTTCAGTGCCCTGTTCATTGTTGCATGATTACTGGACGAGTTCAGTCAGAGGTTCAGTGGTAGGTTTGATGTCAGCAGGTCACAGTGTGATTGGAGAAAATTGTTCTGACTTTAGGTGAACATGGAGACAGCTCGATTCTTCAAATCTGACTTCGAGGAGAACGGCTCCATGGACAACGTGTGTCTCTTCCTGAATCTGGCCAATGATCCTACGTAAGCATAAAAATCCACTTGCATGCCATGTAGAAGTGGTGCAGTCTGTTGGTATGAGTTCACATCATTTAATAATTATTTTATTTAATGCATAATTTTAGCTGCCTGTATAGCAGTGAGGCACTTGTCCTGATGATGGATTAATTCCCATGTTTAGGATTGAACGCATCATCACTCCTCGCCTGGCGCTGACCTCCGCTGAGTTCCTGGCCTATCAGTGTGAGAAACACGTCCTGGTCATCCTGACTGACATGAGCTCCTACGCTGAAGCCCTGAGGGAGGTCCGAGAGTTTAAAACAACACTGCTGAATCTCAGATCTAACCCTGAACCCAAACCACAAACCCTAACACGGCTCAAAACCCTTAAATTCCACTCACCACGGCTTATTATAATTCCAATACTAACCCCAGTGCTGTTTACAACTCCAAAACTAACCCTGACAATGACTATGGCTTCAAACCTAACCCCAACACTGATGATGACTTTAAAACTAACCCTGATGCTAAGTATGACTCCAATACTGACCCCAACACTGAATATGACTATAAACTAACCCTGACAGTGACTCCAAAACTAACCCCAACACTGACGATGACACCAAAACTAACCCTGATGCTGAGAATGACTCCAAAACTAACCCCAACACTGAATATGACTCTAAACTAACCCCAACACTGAATATGACTCTAAACTAACCCCAACACTGAATATGACTCTAAACTAACCCCAACACTGACAATGACTCCAAAACCGATTCCAAAACTAACCCCAATAATGACAGTGACTCCAAAATTAACCCAGACACTAATAGTGACTCCAAAACTAACCCCAACACTGACAATGACTCCAAAACCGATTCCAGAACTAACCCCAATAATGACAGTGACTCCAAAAACTAACCCCGACACTGACAGTGACTTCAAAACTAACCCCAGCACTGACAGTAATCACACAACTAACCCCAGCACTGACCGTGAATCCAAAACTAACCCCAGCACTGACCATGAATCCAAAACTAACCCCAGCACTGACCGTGACTCCGAAACTAACCCCAGCACTGACCGTGACTCCGAAACTAACACCAGCACTGACCGTGACTCCGAAACTAACCCCAGCACTGACCGTGACTCCGAAACTAACCCCAGCACTGACAGTGACTCCGAAACTAACCCCAGCACTGACCGTGACTCCGAAACTAACCCCAGCACTGACCGTGACTCCGAAACTAACCCCAGCACTGACCGTGACTCCGAAACTAACCCCAGCACTGACCGTGACTCCGAAACTAACCCCAGCACTGACCGTGACTCCGAAACTAACCCCAGCACTGACCGTGACTCCGAAACTAACCCCAGCACTGACCGTGACTCCGAAACTAACCCCAGCACTGACCGTGACTCCGAAACTAACCCCAGCACTGACCGTGACTCCGAAACTAACCCCAGCACTGACCGTGACTCCGAAACTAACCCCAGCACTGACCGTGACTCCGAAACTAACCCCAGCACTGACCGTGACTCCGAAACTAACCCCAGCACTGACCGTGACTCCGAAACTAACCCCAGCACTGACCGTGACTCCGAAACTAACCCCAGCACTGACCGTGACTCCGAAACTAACCCCAGCACTGACCGTGACTCCGAAACTAACCCCAGCACTGACCGTGACTCCGAAACTAACCCCAGCACTGACCGTGACTCCGAAACTAACCCCAGCACTGACAGTGACTCCGAAACTAACCCCAGCACTGACCGTGACTCCGAAACTAACCCCAGCACTGACCGTGACTCCGAAACTAACCCCAGCACTGACCGTGACTCCGAAACTAACCCCAGCACTGACCGTGACTCCGAAACTAACCCCAGCACTGACCGTGACTCCGAAACTAACCCCAGCACTGACCGTGACTCCGAAACTAACCCCAGCACTGACCGTGACTCCGAAACCAACCCCAGCACTGACAGCGACTCTGCAACTAACCCCCAGCACTGACAGCGACTCCGCAACTAACCACGAACTAATCCCTGCACTGAGTATAACTATACAATTTGCCCCATCATTGATTATGACTCTAAACTAACCCCAACACTAATTATGACTCTAAAACTAACCCCAGTATGAGATCTGTGTGTTATATTTCCGTGATCTCTGAAATCTAACCTTCTTTCCAAGGTGTCTGCAGCGAGAGAGGAAGTGCCTGGACGCCGTGGTTTCCCTGGTTACATGTACACTGATCTGGCGACAATCTACGAGCGGGCGGGGCGAGTGGAGGGACGTAACGGCTCCATCACTCAGATCCCCATCCTCACCATGCCTAATGACGGTGAGAGAGAGAGAGATTTCTCTTTCTGCTATCTCACACTACTTCTCTACAGAACCGTGTGACTATACAGTGTGAATTGACGTGTTCTTTAATCCACCACAGACATCACGCACCCCATTCCTGATCTGACCGGCTACATCACGGAGGGTCAGATCTACGTGGACCGACAGCTTCACAACAGACAGGTCAGTCAGGAGAACATAACCTCAGCCCTGAGAGTAGTGCGGGTTTATATTAATGCACACTTATTGTTTCCATAGTGACCGCTCACGCTTCGTGTAAACCGATTGAAAAAACATGTGCTTGTTGTGTGCAGATCTATCCTCCCATCAACGTCCTGCCGTCTCTGTCTCGACTCATGAAGTCGGCTATCGGAGAGGGAATGACGCGCAAGGACCACTCGGACGTCTCCAACCAGCTGGTGAGATTCAGAGCCGGTTCACATGACCAGCTGTTTAATATGCAGATATCTGTGTTTATAAATATTGTAGCTGATTTGTTTATGGAGCGTGAAAAGCGAGTAATGTGTTGTCAGTACGCGTGTTACGCTATCGGGAAAGACGTCCAGGCCATGAAGGCTGTAGTGGGAGAAGAAGCTCTGACGGCTGATGATCTGCTCTACCTGGAGTTTCTGCAGAAGTTTGAGAAGAATTTTATCTCTCAAGGTGAGTCAGTTAGAAAAAAGTAGATAGATAGATAGATAGATAGATAGATAGATAGATAGATAGATAGAAAGTGATTTTAAAGAATTACCTTCCGTGTCGTCCTCACAGGCGCTTATGAAAACCGCACCGTGTATGAAACCCTGGACATCGGCTGGCAGCTGATGCGAATTTTCCCCAAGGAGATGCTGAAGAGGATCCCACAGAGCACACTGGCTGAGTTTTACCCCCGAGAGTCCAAACACTGAGCCTCGGATCCGTTCTGCTGTACGCTCTTTACTCCTCTCCTCCTGTAGCTCCTTAAATATCACACCCTGGGTATATGATCACCTTGAGCTGCGCTGTTATACGTTTACATCTCTCTCTGCTTCTGCTTCTCTCTGTACATGAGATAAATGTGGCCAAACCGTGATGTATATATGTTGTGAATATTGTCACAGTAGTGAGTGTGAGTGTGAAAAAAAAAAGATATCGTGAGCGTATAAATAGATTATTAACTAAATGTTTCATCCTGGTGCCATCACTAGAGCGCTGGAATTATCATTACAGAATAAAGTGATAAAGCTGTGTGCGTTTATTGGGTGGAAGTGAAACGTGATGCGAGTATGTGGTCAGAATGACGAAGTGGAAAAGCGTGTGAAAAATTTACATGTTGCACCAAATGTTATCAATCATATCAAGGCGTCAGCGTTCTTCACTCTGGCTTCCATTAATAATATGACGTGTTTTATTATATTACAGACAGACAGCGGGCGAACGCGCTCTGATCACCGAGCGCTACGTAAAATCTGGAGAGCTCGGAGCCTATTCGCCGCTGTAGAGATGAGTGAAGGGTTGTTTTACAATCAGGGTACAAAGTTTGTGTCACAGGGGTCCAAAATTCAAATTGATTCAAACTGGTTCTTGTACCAGTTTTTAAAGGTCCCATGGCATGGTGGTTTGTTGATGCTTTAAACGGGCTCGTGGAGGTTTCCGGATGTTATATCCGCAGCCTTTCTTGAAATGAACCTTCGGCACGTAGATATAGCCTCCTGGGAGAAAGCCCCATTTCAGCGCTTTTCCCAGTGCGTTGTTTTGCTAATGAGAAGCATGGAGGTGGGAGAGGGTGGGGGCGGGTCTTATCATTAATATTCATGACATGTAAACGTGTTACCTCTGATTGGCTAACAGCACTGTGACGCTACCTCCGGTGGGTCAGAACAAGCGGATGTGGGTGTCTTACTATGGCGAGAGGGAAGGAACAAACCGCGAAGGGAAAAATACCGCGTGCTGACGTCATTAAGGTGCGACGCGAGGAAATAAAATAAATTCAACAAATGTTTGGGTTTTTACTGAACAAACAAACAAATAAAATGAACGAGTGACTTAAAAAAAAGAATGTGGGTGTCTTTGTAAAAACTGTTTTGATTGGCTATTATAACAGAGCATGCTGCATGCTTTTTGGTTTTGTAGCGCAGATTACCTGGCTAACTGCAGGAAGCGGTTAGCTGCACAGCTAATGTAGCCATTGCAAGGCTAACGTGGCACCGATTTTAAAACACGGCAAAACATAAGCTCATAAGTTACAGTCAATTTCCAGACTAAACTCAGTTTAACAGAGCATGCTGCATGCTTTTTGGTTTTGTAGCGCAGAGTACCTGGCTAACTGCAGGAAGCGGTTTGCTGCACAGCTAATGTAGCCATTGCTAGGCTAACGCACCAATTTTAAAACACGGCAAAACGACTTAACAGTTATACACTTACTTGTTCGGTGTTTGTTGCTGATGCGGCAGGGATGCTTGGTACGGACCCAGGCTTCAGTGACAGTTGATGTACAAAACCTGCCCTGTACTGTCCCAAGTTGTGGAAACATTCATCAGGAAAATGCTTCCGACAAACATACACCGTCTTAGGTAGACTCGACGGCGTATTATTGAAGTAAATAAAATTAAGCCACTGCGTCTTCAGGGGCTCTCCCATCGGCAGTAAAAACAGACTCCTTTCTGTGTTGTCACATCCATGTACAGCGCAATTTCCATGTTTCGCTCGCTTAGGTGATGCCATGTTGTTGTGTCCTCCCTCTATGGTCTCCTCACTACAACTGGGCGGGCAATCCATACGGTGGGTGGGAATCCAGAGGGGGGGCGTGGGGATCATCTCCCTTGCTGACGTAGTAAAGGGAAGAGCTTATCAACGCGCCGTTTTGACGCGCCATTCTCAAATGTTGGGCATAGTTTGGTTTACACATTATGAAATTTCTAGCCACTGGGGTGACTTAAGAAGGTCAGAGGAACTCATTTTAACGTTAAAAAACCTCAGAAAGTGAAAATTTCATGCCATGGGACCTTTAAGTGAAGGACAAGTTAAAGAACAGATTTCAGGTAATTTTTTGACGTGTGTATGGTAGTTTTGTGTAATCTGCTATAAGATAAAGAAGATTAAGTGTGGCTTTAAGCAGGGCTGGGAGAAACAAATGAAGTGATTCTCGGAGACGACTTTTTTTTTTTTGACAATTCAGAATCCACTACTTCCATAGTGCTTTTAAATATAAGGCTGTAAGCTTTGTGTTAGTTGTCTCTAATACTTATGTCCCAATATCTTGACCACATTTTAGGATGCAAATAATCATTTTAGATATGTTATTTTATATTGAAAAATTAGCTGTCTCGGAGAGGACATTTTTTTGACACAATTCCATACTAATTTGATCAAAATAGTCTGAAAACTTACTGGCATTCAACATTAAAACTTAACGATGTTTCCAATGATATGGAACCAAATATTTGTTTTATGGTATAGAGAATGATTTAAGTGCATCCCTTTTGGAGCTACCTGTGGTCAAAAAAGCACTTTTTCTAAAGGACACGAGTAATTTTGCTAAATATGACATATATTGCCAGACATTCACCAAAAATAACGTTATCACCAATTTTTTTTTTGCATGGTAAATAGAGCTATCACAGGGCTACAATAAACAACCAAGTTTATTTAGTCAAGCCTTTTGATATTGAAGATAATAAGTGTTAAATGTGATTTTTAGCTTGCCTACCCTGATTGTAAAACAACGCTGAAGCCATCTGGCCGCCATCTTACCACTCGCATTGTGTGTATGTGGTTTGTGTGTTAAACCGTTGTATCTGATCAGACTTGCCCCAAGAAAAGTATCTCCTGACTTTTTATTCCTTTCATTACGTACTCTTATTTTCTCAACTTCACCCACATTCCTTACATTCCTTTATAGCACTCCGCTTCACTGTTAGTGTTTTTTATTTTTTCCAGTTCAGTCTCTGATCTTTTTTTTTTTTAATGGCTCTTTTACTACTATAATTATTTCAACAGATGTTATTTCAGTTTTTATCAGCAGTGTATCTTTCTCTTACTTATATTAGTTCTTCTAATTAGTTAGTTAGTTAGTTAGTTAGTTAGTTAGTTAGTTAGTTAGTTAGTTAGTTAGTTAGTTCTTATATCAACACAAGTGCTGTACAATACTTCCTTTCTGCTGAGGACAGTTGTTGAAACAGGATTATTGTCTCATATTATTTGCCATTTTCACTTCATTCTCACAGTCACGTCTTAACAGGATTTATTGGTCATATTGGTTGCAAGCTGCATGAATATTGTGACAGTGAATAACCCTAACCCCTGACTACATCATCGCTTGTTTACCGCAATGCATTATGGGCGATACCCGGAGTCAGCTCCGCTGTATTGTTTAGTTTCGCCTTTGTTAAACATTGCATTGTTGTGTCTAACCGGTTTTAACCGTGCCAAAAGTGAACTGCTGTGTGCTTTACTGTGTCTCCACGACAAAGAAAACACCTAATTGGAGCTTTTATCAGCTGTCAGTCGAGAAGAAGAGAAGAAAGAAATGGAGAAGTTTAATCTGTGACAAAAACCTTCAAACTGAATCGAAATGGACAAGTGTTTGTAGCTTACATTTCTCTGGTGGGAAAAAGACGTACTTAAACTGTGACCCAGCAATATTTCTATGGTCTGTGGAACGGCCTTCGGTTATAGAAGATTACAACAATCAACACTGTTCATCGTCTGAAACTAACGATATTCCAAAGCCTGTAAAACACAGAAGCATTCTTTGGCCTTTGCCTCTCGGCGTACCGAAGCACTTGGCAGTCGAACGAGCCTGTCGGACCGATAAAACTCCCAAACCACCACGGGTTCTCTTCCGGGTCTGTATAATGTTCAGTGGACCTCACTAGCGGCATTTATTGAAAAAAATGCATTTATACTGAACACGACACGGCAGATCAGCAGGTTTCCAAAGATTTTTTTTAAATGTTTCCTGTTATCAAGGGTTTTTTTTTTTAACTAATCACTCATAAATGTTTCAATAAAACATTCTGAGATTTGATGTTGTACAATCAGTGCGTTTACATGCATATAGAGAAAATTGAATTTCTGCCGTAGCTCGACTGAAATCGAAGTTCTGAATGCCATGGAAACACCTTAGCTCGGCTGAAATCGAACCGAACTGGATTTCTCGTAATCGAGCTACGCGACCTAGATTATGCGATTGTAGTCGAGCTACTTAGTGCATGTAAACCCTATCGAGCTACGTAGTTGAGCTACTTACTTCAGCACTGCCCCTTCCGGAAGTGACGAGTGACGAGACCACAAGCGGGAAATACAACAGCCTCGGTCGGCATGACAACAGTAGTAGTAGCGAGCAGCAGAAGAGGTCAGGAGGAACAAGGAGAATGAACGAACACGGAACTGATAACTTTGTTTATACTCTTGAATAGCTCTTCTTCATGACGACAACCGGAAGTGTACCAACACGATGGGGCGTGTAGCGCCACCTGTGGCTCGGGTGCACAATGTACCTCACACAATAGCTCGATTTCCTTGTGTGCATGTAGGATTGGATTTCTCTGGCACCCCTGCTGGGACCCTTAGCTCGATTACCGACAGCAGCTCGATTTGGATGTGCATGTAAACGCACTGAGTGTAGTCGACTCGGTCAATCTCTAGGTTGTACGAATTATTGTCACTTATATCTTACCTTCTCACCAAGCTTGATTTGGATTCCTGCTATAAACCCTCGACATGTTCTCCACCTCTTTAAATCACCAATTTCGTTGTCTTCCACGACAGAGCATGGCAAAATCGCTCCTCTCACATCACTGTCATGTAAAATTAATCTAACATCCACTATATTACACAGCTACCGACCCCAGCGATCCTCCATAATGCATTGCAATAAACAAGTGATAACGTAGTTACGCTTGGGGGCTATTACGTGACCAATAAATCCTGTTAAGACGTGACTGTGAGAATTAAGTGAAAATGGCAAATAACATGAGGAAATAATCCTGTTTCAACAACTGTCCTCAATAGAAAGGAAGTATTGTACAGCCTTTGTGTTGGAAGGAAGGAAGGAATAAAATATAGATAAATAAAGATAGAAAGGAAGAAGAACTGTACAAAAGAGAAAAATACACTGTATAAGGGGAAAAACTGAAATAATCTCCATAAAAATAATTATAGTAGTAACAGAGCCATTCGAAAAAAATTATCAGAGACTGAACTGGAAAAGGAAAAAACACTAACAGTGAAGCAGAGCACTATAAAGATATGTAAGGAATGGGGGATAATGTGGAGAAAATAAGAGGCGGTAATGAAAGGGAAAAAAGTCAGAAGATACTTTTCTTGGGGCAAATTTGATTGAATATGACACTTTAACACACAAACCACATACACACGATATGAGCGGTAAGATGGCTTCACTCTGACGACCCTGTGAGCTTCCAGATTTTATTCAGAGCTCAGTGGCTCTGATTGGTCGTTACAAATAAGGCGTGCCCAAACTGATTAATTCTAAACATCACGTAAGCACATAATGCTGCTAACTCGTTATCCTCAATCATCCATTTCTTTATAAGCATCTCTTCCTTTATCGCTATAGTAACAGCAGCCTAATTCCTGATGTGGAAAACACAGCGCCACCTGCAGTACCAGAAAACTCGTACGTGAGATTGTAATCTTGTGACCATGGTTTGGTTAAGATACAAAAAGGAAATCTCATATTCACAATATGTCGGAAAAGCGTATTACGACGTAATTCATCATGATATCGATATTGTGATGTCATACAACACCCCCCAAATGGACGTCCCTCTTGTCCAAAATCGTACCTGGAGATACAGTACCAGTCAAAATTCATCGGTTCAGTTCACAGGTTTTTGTGTATTTTGTATTTTCTACACTGTAGAACAACACTGAAGACGTCAAAGCTATAAAATAATATCTGGAACATACAGTATATACTTACTGACTGAGTGGGCGGGCCGGACGGGAAAATATTTGGCTCAAGGTCACGCCGTACGGCCCGGCCTGACTCGCTCAATAAGCATTTTATCACATGACTTTTTTTTTTTTTAACTCGTACAGTACCATAGAAAACGATGAACAACGGTGTGCGAAAAACGAACTGATCAATTTTTATTTGATTTGACAGCAAACCATTAATATGCTGAATCACCTTTGCACAAGTTTGAAATAGTTTGAATTCTATAAAATACAACTGACTTTACTGTTCTCTCAAAATGAAAACGATTTTAAGATAACAGCGTTAGTAAAAGTCAGTTCATACTCAGGTCAGGTCAGCTCTACACGAAATAACTTTTGAAAACAAAATAGAGTTGAGTCAGCAGTCGAGTCAGTTCAGTCTTCTTCATCTGATGCTGATTCGATAACAAAACATCGTTTTGTTTTTTTTCCTTCGGAATAATGAATGTGTCCGTGTATCAACAAGTGAATTTCTTCGCTCGAAAGTACCTTCTTTTCGTTTTTATCCCCCGCTGGCTGAAAGGCCCGAAGAGGGATTATGTCGTGGCAATGTCCGTCCCGGGAGGGGTGCTCACCTTCTGAAATCAACTCCTCTCACAATTTTTGGAGGAATTTCACGAAACTTGGCAGGATTCTTTGTTATATGTCAGTAATACACATATTACAGTTTCGCTCAATTCGGTTGCATTTTACCAGAGTTACAGCCCTTGATTAACAAAATTATAATTTGATAATTTCACGAGAGTGTGTTTTCCTCACAGTTTGTGGAGGAATTTCACCAAACTTGACAAGAGGCATTGTTATATGTCAGTAGTACTCATATTGTAATTTTGTTCAATTCGGTCGCATTTTACCAGAGTTCCAGCCCTTGATTAACAACCTTGTACTTTCCCAATCTCATGAAGGTGTGCTCGCCTTCTGACACCAACAACTCCCACAATTTTTCGATGAATTTCTCGAAGCTTGGCAAAAGGCCTCGTTATATGACGGTAATACGCAGATTGCGATTTAATTTCATTTGTGAAAATTTTCCCAGAGTTTTGACCTTTGATTAAATAACTTGTACTTTGATAATTTCATGAGGGTGTACGCTCTTCTGAAATCAACTCCTCTCACAATTTGTGGAGGAATTTCACCAAACTTGGCAAAAGGCTTTGTTATATGACCGTTATACGTGTATTGAAATTTCGTTTAATTTGGGCAGATTTTCCCAGAGTTATGCCCTTGATTATTAACAAACTTGTACTTTGGCAGTTTCATCAAGGTGTGCTTGCGTTCTGAAATCAACTTCCCTCACAATTTTTATCCCCCACTGGCTGAAAGGCCCGAAGGGGGATTATGTCGTGGCGATGTCCGTCTGTCCATCCCGGGAAGGGTACTCGCCTTCTGAAATCAACTCCTCTCACACATTTTGGAGGAGTTTCACGAAACTTGACAGGATTCTTTGTTATATGTCGATAATACGCATATTGCAATTTCGTTCAATTCAGTCACATTTTACCAGAGTTATGGCCGAGTTGCCAGCGGGGGAGATTGTGCTCTCAGAGCTCTCATGTCTTCAACAATTTCAGCTTGTTCAAGTCGGTCTGTGTCTGAAAGCATCTGGAGAATAAAATTCATTCACTGTGCTCAGTCATATCGCTCATTTTTCAAAGTAACAATTCAGAGCAAAATGAAAACAGCTGAAGTGAGGGAAACGGGTCCGGGGGCCACGTACGGCTTTTTCTGGACCGGATTCAAAATTCCGTATCTGCCCAGTCACATGACTTTTCCCAGTGGTTTTATTCAGAGCGTACACGCAGGTCCGTACGGGTCATACGATAAATGGAATTATGTAGTAAATTTTTAAAAAAGTGGTAACAAAAAAAAAAACCCAGGATGTTTTGATATTTTAGATCCTTCAGCGTATCCAGCGTTTCCCTTCATGGCGCTTTGCACACGATCAGCATTCCCTTAACCAGCTTCATGAGGGAGTCACCTGGAAGGCTTTTCAATTAACAGGTGCCTCGTCAAAAGGTAATTAGTGGATGAGTTTCTTGCTTTCTTAATGCATTTGAGATCAAACAGTAATAACACTGTAATAATACTTGATATACAGTATTATATCAAGAACTGTTTAGCTACGTAAAGAGAAACCGCACTCAATTAGAAGGCGTGTCCAAACCTTTGACTGGTACTGTATGAACCGATATCTACTATTCATCCTGCGTGACTGACGATGTTCTGTCCCACTGGGTCGGGATGTTATACAAGAAGCTGACATCCAAGTTAACACTAACATTGAGCAATATCTCAACGATTAAACTATTGGAAAATATTACACCTGATTACAAAGACACGTCAGGTAGCTGCATTCGTTATTTCTTCATCAGTATTTTTTTTCCAAGTTTGTAATGCTTGACTAAGTTCATGCTGCGTTTCCTCTGAAGACTAAACAAAAAAGTTACACTAAAGTTACGTGACTTGTTTTTTTTTTGTCTTTTTTACAGGACAAAGTTTGTGCTTTTGATTGGACAGTGAGTGTTCGGTCTGATCTAGGGGAAGAAACTTTAATCTCTGGTGCAAAGCTAAAGAATGGAACGTATTTCAGCTGATCGATTATATCTGGAAAAAATAAAAAGATTTTAAAGATTTTTCTTTAAGACACGTAACATAAAATCGTAACATTAGCTAATATCTGTCTGTTCCTTTCTACTAATAAACTCTATTCTGTAAAAGCCACATGTGCAGTCGTAGTACAGATGGTGATCCTTTTTATATTCGCCAAGCAATATTATTTACCACATGTAATTAATTTCTTTTACTTTACTTTAGTCCATTTACAAAGCTAAACGCCTGCCAATCTCTGGTCTTTAAAAAGTATTTATTTTTCTGCCGTATATATTTGATGAGTTGGATGTTGTTTGCTATTTTTACTTTATTTATTATGTTGTTTTTTACGATCCTGATTATTTATTGGTGCCGCTGTGGGTGTGTGTGGGTGTGGTGTGGTGTTCCTCGTACAATCGATGTGCCACAGTAAAGTATCACCTCGTCACCTCAGGTGAGTTTCACACGGAAGGATGTTTTGTCTGAGCGCATGGAAACGATGTGATTGTGAAACGTATGTGTATCATTCAGTCTGTGGAATAAAATCTGATCACATGCCATTGATCCTTTTGTCATTTATTTCCAGGACGGAGAAAATAACCTGAGATACAGAAATGATCCGAACCCATCTGGATTGATTTATTTACTTACTTACAGTCACTGTGTCATTATTTAGAGTTATTATCTCGTTATTTTTATTTACTAACTCTCAGTTTTTGGGTTAGAATCTCATCTCAGGGTTTTTTTTTATAATATTAAGTTATTTTTGACCGAGTAGCTCATTATTTTGACTCATGATTTCAGGATATTATCTCATTTTGATTTGGTCATAACAAATAACTCAAAAGTTAAAATAATGACAGCAGTTGAAAAAAAATCACACCACGCAGTTCAGGGCTTCTGGAATTTCCTGCATTGAAGAAATCACAGGAAATCACTTTATGTCTCATGCATTTTTATTTTACACATGATTACACACACACACACACACACACATATAAATAAATAAAATAGTTATTCCATGAAATCGAGTCGTACATGAGCTAATAGCCGACGAGGCGCGTACTGTAGCACCAAGTTGTCTATAATCCGTGTACAACGAGATTGGGTGGAATAACTGTTTTATTCTAACCACATTCACTGGATTTTGAGCAACAGAGCATTTTTTTTTGCAAATTCAATAAATAAATGCTTTATACAAAGCATCCAACAAAATAATTTCCGCTTAGAATGTAAACAAACTGGCGAAATGACAGGAGCAATCTCTGAAAAATGCGATAATAATAATTCTTGAAAAATAAAAAAAAGATATGCTCTTACCATCAAATACTTTTATTCCATATTTTGTTGGTTTTTTTGTATTTTTTGGGTTTTGTTTTCGAGTAGAGTTTTTATTTCGTTCTCAGTTGGTTCAGCAACACACTGCCATTTTGTTTATCTCTACTCACGGTATATGAGCTGATATCCAAGTAGTAGAGTAGCCAGTCAGAGCGCGTGATTGCTCATATCCAGTGAATGTGGATAGAATAATAATAAATTTCCTGTCAGACCTGTAATCTGTTGTTTGCCTCCAGTTTACTTACTAAATAGTAAACTTACAGCTTACTAATATATATATATATATATATATATATATATATATATATATATATATATATACACACACATATATATATATATATATATATATATATATATATATATATATATATATATATGTGTGTGTGCAGGGGCGCTGCTAGAAATCTTGGGCCCTATGAAAGATTACAATTTAGGCCCCCCCAGTAAAATTTTCAAGCTCAAGCAACTGAATTTGAAGTCTGTTTTTGGCTGCACTTCTACTTTACTATGCATGTGATCAGCTACCTATCAAGTTTAGGTGACACAATTATTTGGTATATGAACATTTTAAATGCAGAACTGTCAGAATTAGACTGAATAGACTGTTGCTTAAAAATTATATATATGGAATATATATATATATATATATATATATATATATATATATATATTTTTTTTTTTTTTTTTTTATGAGCAACTACTATTCGGCCACTCAGTAGCCTATGGAGTTCATTCAATCCAAATGTTTGTGTTGAGAGAAATTGCATGCATCACTGTATCAGTATGGATTTATAACATTCTGTATGCACATTATGGAGACTCCAGAGCCCTCCAGCAAACATCAATAATCAGGATTACAAAATGTATTCCTTTGTTTCCTCCATTTATTGACTTATTGTATGTGATCAAATGTATGCCTTGACGAATAACTACACTAGTTTTTTGATACAGTTACAGAGTGCACTGCAAGAAATCCACTAAGTGTTTTTGGTTTCTTTTAGGCATCACACATTTATTAGAAAACACAGCAAATGTTCAAATATTCAAGTTAAATACTTAGCAACAGTATCAATAAATCCACACATGAACAATAGCAATGATATCTCTGACCACAGCTAATGTGCAAAATATTAAAGTTAAATACTTAACAATATCAACAAATCCACACATGAACAAGGGCAAAACATCTAGACTTAATTATACAATAAAGATACCTATGAAAAAAGGTGATTTTTTTTTTCACACACAGTGTGATATCCGGACTTCATAATTCATCACACCTGCTCCTGCTTAGCAACTTCTAGAATGTTCACCTCTGTTGCGCACATAGAAAAACTGACAGCTGCTCTAAGCTGCGCTAATAGCGGCGCTGCGCACACACGGAGCGACACATTTCACTGTCCCCGCCCACAATCACACTGTACCATTAGTAAAAAGGGTGGAGGGGTGAAATGACAATATCATAAATAATTCAAGAAAAATGTTTTAGCAAATCATAACCATGTATAATTTACATATTTTAACCGATGAAATTAAATATTTTATTTCAAAAACTTACACAAGGCAATACTATTAAAATAATATTAATATCCCTCACAGGCCCCCCTGTCAGTGCCAGGCCCTTAGAATCGTCCTAACTTTCCCCCCCTAGCGGCGCCCCTGTGTGTGTGTGTGTGTGTGTGTGTGTGTGTGTGTGTGTATTGAGTCACAGGAGTGCCATGAAAAAAAGATTAAATCTCTAAAAGAATAAGAAAATTTATTTTGAAAAGGAATAAGAAAATAAATGTAAAAAATAAAATAAGAAAGCAAATACAAAAATAATAAAAGAAAGCAAATAATAAATGCAGAAATGAAACTAAAAAAACAGGAAATTAAATATAAAACTAAAAGAATAGGAAAATAAATACAAAAATAAAAGAATAAGAAAATAAGTGCTTTCATTTACTGCTTTTGCTTTTCCCTATTGCATTTTTCCTTATTTTTAATTTTTATTTTCTTATTCTTTTATTTTTCCTGTTCTTGTATTTTTATTTTCTTTTACAAATTTATTGGATGGGGTTTTTTTTATGGTACTTTTCTCACACACACACACACACACACACACACCAGATGCACAGCTTGTGAGCAGGCAAGGCAGGCAACTGCGTGGGGCCCCCTGGCCCAGGGGCCCCCCGAGAGTCGGGGCCCGATGGCTTATTTATTTTGGTTTTTTTTTATTGTTTTTAATGTTCTTTACCATTGTATTTTCACATTTGGAATTTAAAAAACTTTGGTTTCATACATTTTTCGTTGGTGTCAGATTATTTATAACATATTAGTGATGAACACTGGTCAGAAGGGCCCCCTGGAAATTTTTGCTTGGGGCCACAACAGACTCTAGAATCGCTTCTGACACACACACACCAATTACAACACACACAAATTGTGTGGTTCCTACAAATGTCTCCAAACAAACAAATACCTTCAGGTGACAAACAAAAAACACAACAGATTTCAATATGCGGTCATTTTTCCTCCCATAAAAAAAAGTAAACCAACGTTCAGAAACCAGGTGGGAAACTGTGTGTTCAGTGCTGAAATTCAGGCTGTGTTTAGGTTTAATGCTCACTAGGGGTCAGTGTTGAATGAGTAACACTCCTCTCACTGACTCAGTGCAGGCAGGTTTCTCTCAGAGCTTCTGATCCCCACCCCTTCCTGTTATTGCTCCTTCAAGGCACCTCCATCAGATTAATGATCTGAGGAGCTTCAGACTGCTGCGATCAGCAGCTCCAACAACGGAAACCATCAAACAGTACAGCTGACTAAAACTACATCACAACATCTGCATACTGTATTACTGCACGTGGTGTTGGTTTTATATAGTTTATTTCTGCTTAATTGTAATTGGCTGTATTTCATACAAATTAAGACATATATATTAGAATATTTTCTATCTTTGGCAGCACAAAATGTTGTCGTTGATTTAATTAAGTTGTGCTTAGTTTAAAGGCTCTGGTCAGATTTTAGTACAGAAACAAACATTCAGTATGTCCCAAGATGATGAGGATGATGATCTGGACCCCCATGTACAATTTTATCTATTTATTTTTTTCACAAACATTTTTTGTCATGTTTCTGTTGTCTCAGCCACAGTGTGCAGCTGCATTCCATTCTGGGACTTTGAGTCCAGCATTGGTTCCAATCTCTCCACTCTCTCTACACTGGATTTCTCTTTAACATTATCTTGATGAAGAATGGTCTTGCTTAAAAAAAGGGAGAAAAACAAAATCTTTCTCTTTTCCTGTTAGAAAAGCACAAACTTCTAACAGGAACAACAAAAACACGACACTAACTCGTCATGAATTTGTGCCAGACTCACTAAACACATCAGAGGTCTTTCATTATAAACATGTTTCATGAACTAAATCTGAGCTCTGAGAGATGTTGGGTGCATTTTACATTTCTTTACGAAGTCTGATTGCGGTATAGATTTTTATTTTTATTTATTTATGATAAAATCACACACACTGTAGAGCTACAGTATAAATAGGAAGCTCCCCTGCAGAGTCATTCTTTATTCAGTGTTTGTGATTAAAGTTGAGGCAGGTAATACTGTATGCAGCCTGACTAATCCCCTGGAGCTATGTTTTGTTAGAGATTAACCTCTCCACACTGCCACGCCCAGTCCGACAGGTCTGTACCTGCGCTGAGACAAAACACAGAGGAGGAAAGTTTATTATGAGACGTGTCTGAATTTCTGTGTAGCTATTAATGTATAACTATTCACACATCTCAGACAGGAAGTTGAGTAAAGGCTAGTAATGTTAGCATGAATCATGAAGGCTATAAACTAGTCTCCTTATTAATCAGTCTCATCCATGCTTTAACAATTACAGTAATTATGTTTGGGGTTTTTTATAGACTAGAAGCTACAAGCCGGGATAAGGTAGAAGATTTCATCTAGGGGGTCAGATATCACTACATCCCAGTCTAATGCTTGAACATCACCTCACTTGTAGCTCATGATTCATTTCACAACACTGGAAGACAAATAAGATCCTGACGCCAACACTGAGGCAAGGCAGTTGTTTTTTTTTCTTGAGAAAAATGTAGATATAGTAGAAGGAAGTCTGACAGAAGATAATAAAGTCACATGGTCTCCTTTTATGGAATTTGCAAAGAGCCTAACTTCCTAACTCCACCACCACCTCTTTTACTGGTGTAATATTTTTATTTTGATGTTTCTGCCTTTTCTTCACCAGAAGCCAATTACAGCTCGGCCTTGGTGTTGGATTGATTGGCTGTACTGAAGGTCCAGTAAACAGGAAGTCCATTAAGTCCCACTGCCTGTCTATCCTTTTAATTAATCTTTATACTCCTTGGTTTGTCATCCTTAACATGCCATGGAAGGGTGGGGTGGGGTAGGATGGGAGGGGAAGGAAAATTCTTTCCTGTTTGTGTGGGACGACTGTTAAAATGTTTCCATCAAGAATCCTTAAAAATAAAACATTTTGAACAAAAGAAGGTTACAGACTGCAGCTTTAATGTAGGATGTCACTTAAGGCCTGCAAAACAACAGCCATGACTATCATTTTAATGATTCGTTTTAAGATGGCTATATACTGCAGCTTTAATGTGAGATGTTGCCTCAAAACCTCAGAAATTATCCTCGCTGCACCTTTAATTTTGAAAACAAAAGGTTAAGAAGAAGAGAAGAAGCCTTTATTTATCACATGCACACTTCAAGCACAGTGAAATTCATCCTCTGCATTTAACCCATCTGAAGCAGTGAACACACACACACACACACACACACACACACACACACAGAGCAGTGGGCAGCCACACCAGAGCGCCCGGGGAGCAGTCAGGGGTTCGGTACCTCACTCAAGGGCACCTCAGCCCAAGGCCGCCCCACATCAACCTAACTGCATGTCTTTGGACTGTGGGGGAAACCGGAGCACCCGGAGGAAACCCACGCTGACACGGGGAGAACATGCAAACTCCGCACAGAAAGGCCCTCACCGGCCCCGGGGCTCGAACCCGGACCTTCTTGCTGTGAGGCGACAGCGCTAACCACTACACCACCGTGTTGCCCACAACAACTTCATGCATTTTTTTAATGACAAAATTGAGAATATCCAACAAAAAATTCAAACTACTAATTTAAGGTCAGACAATGTAAGTGACCCTGTAGTTAACAATATAACTGTATCAGATCAGCAATTAGAATGTTTTACTCCCCTAAAAGAAACTGAGTTACTTTCATTAATCTCGGCATCAAAAGCCTCAACTTGTGTAATATGCCACTTTTCCACTACCAACGCGGCTGAGTTGGGCTGAGCCGTGCCGTGCTGAGTTGGGCTGAGTCGAGCTGAGCGGGGCTGTTGGAGTTGCATTTCGACTACAACCGCGCTGAACCGTGCTGGCTGGAAGTGGGTGGACACATTGGGTGGAGTTAGCGAAAGTGGGTGGACGTCACGTGATGTCGTTAGGCGGCGCAAACAGTGACATCAGTGGCCTTTTAAGCGGTAGTCTCATGACCCGGATAGTAAACAATAAACATGGAGGACATGGAGTTGTTAGTGTTGCTGGTCTTGGTGCTGTGGCTTGTTGTCACCGACAACGCCAACAGATACTGGCAAGAGCATATAGATGAGGCGAGGCGCATAAGGCTTCAGAAATTCTCGTAATTCGTAATTCTTCTTCTTCCGGGTTTGCGGTGTTTACAGATCCCAGCGCGTTCACGGGGCATGTGTGGGCATGTGAGGACACTCCTCCTCACCAATCAGTGCACAGGGGAGTGTCTCCTCACGCCCCTAGCCCCACTCAGCTCGGTTTGGCTCGCTTCAGCCCCACTCCAAAACCGTGCGAGTTTTGGGGGCTGAGCAGGGCTGAAGCGAGCTGAGTCGCGCCGTTCTGAGGTAGTCGAAACGCGAGCCGTGTTGGGCTGAAGTGAGCTGAAGCGAGCTGAAGTGAGCTGAAAAAGGGTAGTGGAAAAGGGCCATTAGATCCCTTACCTACACGTCTATTCAAACAGATAATACCTGAAGTAATTGAACCACTTCTAAAAATAATAAATTCTTCTCTTACGACTGGCTATGTACCCAAATCCTTTAAACTAGCAGTTATCAAACCCCTGATTAAAAACCTGACCTTGATCCCTGTCAGCTGTCCAATTATTGGCCAATATCAAACCTCCCCTTTATCTCCAAGATCCTTGAAAAAGCTGTGGCACAGCAGTTATGCTCATATTTACATAGGAATAACATCCATGAAATGTATCAGTCAGGATTTAGACCTCATCATAGCACAGAGACAGCTCTGGTTAAAGTAGTAAACAACCTACTGTTGGCGTCTGATCAGGGCTGTGTCTCACTGCTTGTATATCTGTGAAGATACTCAGTCATCCAGGTACATAGTAATCTGTGGTTGGTAGAAGAGAGCAACTGGACTTGCTTGAAAAGTCTTGAAGATGTTTCGCCTCTCGTCCGAAAGGCATCCTCAGTTCTGTCTGTCTAATAGGGAGTATCAAGTATTTATCCTCTCATGGATCATCATAGAATCCGAATCAGAATGCTGATGGTTGCATTCCAGGTTGACAAAAATGAACGATCCTCTCTGGCTAAGATGTCTGCCAGTCCCTTCGACTGGTGCGGGAGTATGAGAGGACTTCCAGAAAACTGGCAGACATCTTAGCCAGAGAGGATCGTTCATTTTTGTCAACCTGGAACGACCATCACTGAACAAAGGTGGGTGTCTATGAGATCTATCAGCCACCTACAATGCAGCCATCAGCATTCTGATTCGGATTCTATGATGATCCATGAGAGGATAAATACTTGATACTCCCTATTAGACAGACAGAACTGAGGATGCCTTTCGGACGAGAGGCGAAACATCTTCAAGACTTTTCAAGCAAGTCCAGTTGCTCTCTTCTACCAACCACAGCTCACTGCTTGTATTGCTTGACCTTAGTACAGGATTTGATACCATTGATCATTCCATTCTTCTGGATAGACTAGAAAATGTTGTGGGAGTTAAGGGAACGGCCCTCTCCTGGCTCAGCTCTTATTTAACTGATCGCTATCAATATGTTGATGTAAATGGTGATATTTCTAAATGTACTGAGGTAAAGTTTGGTGTGCAACAAGGTTCTGTCTTGGGTCCACTGCTTTTTTCTTTATATATGTTCCCTCTGAGTGATGTTATTCATAAACATTGTATTAGTTTCCACTGTTATGCTGATGACACACAGTTGTATGTTTCTGCAAAACCTGATGAGAGACACCAGCTTAATAGAATTGAGGAACGTGTGAAGGACATTAGACACCGGATGCTTATTAACTTCCTTCTGCTTAACTCTGACAGGACTGAAGTACTTGTATTCGGACCACATGCAGCTAGAAGTAAGTTTTCTGATTACATAGTAACTCTGGATGGCCTTTCTGTTTCTTCATGTGCAGCAGTAAAAGACCTCGGAGTGATTATTGACCCCAGTCTTTCATTCGAAACTCACATTGATAACATTACCCAGATAGATTTCTTTCATCTCAGAAATATTGCTAAGATAAGAAATTTAATGTCACTACATGACGCGGAAAAACTAGTTCATGCTTTTGTTACCTCCAGGTTGGATTATTGTAATGCCTTACTGTCTGGATGTTCCAATAAGTGCATAAACAAGCTCCAGTTAGTTCAAAATGCAGCAGCAAGAGTCCTTACTAGAACTAGAAAATATGACCACATCACGCCTGTCTTATCCACACTGCATTGGCTCCCAATCAAATTTCGTATTGATTATAAAATACTACTATTGACCTTTAAAGCACTGAATGGTCTTGCACCACAGTACCTGAGCGAACTTCTGGTCCTCTATGACCCACCACGCCTACTTAGATCAGAAGGCGCAGGCTATCTGCTGGTACCTCGTATAGTGAAGGCTACATCAGGGGGCGGAGCCTTTTCTTACAAAGCCCCACAGTTATGGAACAGCCTTCCAAGTAGTGTTCGGGAATCAGACACAGTCTCAGCGTTTAAGTCTCGGCTGAAAACATATCTGTTTAGTCAAGCCTTGTGTTAATGGTGTTTATGAGGTAAAGGTGTAGATCTGGAGGGTCCTCAGACAGAGTGTTTTGGTAAACTGGGATGTATGGATGCTGTCAGTCCCCACTCGCTTGCTCACTTGAGTTTGTTGACGGTGTAGTGGCTGCTGCTTTATGTCCCGGGGCCCCTCATGCCTGTGTTACCTTCTGACTCTCCCCTTTTAGTTATGCTGTCATAGTTATTTGCCGGAGTCCCTGCTTGTACTCAGTGCAATATGTATACTGTTCCTACTTATTCAGGTGACATTGGGCATACCTAACAACCTGTGTTTTCTTTCTCTCTCTCTCTCCCCCAAATCTGTCCCTCTGAGTTACATATCGGTCCTGGGATCAAGATGCTGACCCTCTTCTGCTCCTCGGACCTGCATGATCCATCCTGGTGCCCTGTGTCTGGTTGGAGTCTCATCGCATCGTTCCTGTGGAGGACGGCCCCATGTGGACAGTTGAAAGTCACACCTGGAAGACGCTCTGGACTCTTACAGTAATGCTTTTATGGCTGAGGACTACAGTTGACTTGCTAACTTTAGGACTGCAGTTGTCATGAACAGTTTTGCACTCAAGTTTCCGTCAATGAAGAGTTTATAACATCAACGAAACTAACTTTATGTTAAAACTGTTAATGTTATAGTCATGTTGTCTGTTGTTGCCCAAATGAAAATGGGTTCCTCATGCAGGTTCATCATGCAGGAGTTTTTCCTTGCCACCGTCGCCACAGGCTTGTTCATTGGGGATAGATTAGGGATAAAATTAACTCATGTTTTAAGTCGTTCAAATTCTGTAAAGCTGCTTTGCAACAATGTTTACTGTTAAAAGTGCTATACAAATAAACTTGACTATCCAGTAGTCATTTGCACAATGTCGAGCGATCCGCTGGGCATCGTTTCTTGCCTTTCTGAATGATGCAAGTGACTGTGCAGTAGGGTCCTTCTTGTAAAGGATAAGCGCTTTCCTTTTTGCCTCGATTGCTGGCTTTAACTTAGCAATCCCTGCTTCAAACCAGTCTGGGTTCTTCTGTACTCGTCGTCCAAAGGCCTCTAAGGCAGAGTTGTCAATCGAGTCTCGGATGTGGTTCCACCTAGCTTCAATGCAGCCAATGGGACTGTCCTTGAGAGCATCCTCGATCAACTGAGCAAAACATACACACCGATCTGGGATGGCCATCTTAGCAGCATCGATGCGAGAGTGACATTGCTGCTTTGAATGAAACATCTGCTTAGGAAGGAGACGTACTTTACTAGCAACCAGGGAATGGTCAGTATCGCAATCAGTGCTGTGGTAGCCGACGAGTACGTCGTTCAATGTTTTTCTGTGTGTTATTATTAGATCAAGTTGCTGCCAGTGCCGAGATCGTGGATGGTGCCAAGATGCATGATGGATTGGCTTGGTGGAGTAGAACATGTTCATAATACAAAAGGTTATAACAGGAGCAGAGTTCTAAAAGCCTCTGCCCATTCTTGTTTAGTTTGCCAATACCAAAGTGACTGAGGCAAGTAGGCCAAGAACTGTGGTCAGAGCCAACTCTAGCATTAAAGTTGCCAAGGAGGACCAGGTATTCAGAGGGAGCAATACCTTTGATGGTGTTGTCAAGTTCTTCATAGAACTGGTCTTTTGCCTCTGCAGGTGAAGAGAGTATGGGGGCATACACGTGAGGACATTGACAGACGAAGATATAAAATGCGTTCAGTGCCTTCAGGTGGGATGTCAACAGCTGATAACATAATTCTTCACTGGAAACCGACGCCATGCTCACGAAGTTTGCCAGGCTCCTTTCCTTGCCAGAAAAATGTGCAGTCATGTTCTCTGAGACTTCCAGGTGATGGAATTCGGGTCTCTTGTAGTGCAGCGATGTCTATATTGAGTCTCATAAGCTCGTGGCTAATGATGGCAGTCTTCCTGTAGTCATCAATCTGTTGGAGATTTTCAGAGAGGCCAGGACACATGGTCCTGACATTCCAGCTTTCTATTCTTAGGGTGTTTTTCTTTCTCTGTTGTTTGCCTGGTGTAAGGTTTACAGTCTGTTTTTCAGTGTTTGGCATAGCTCCAAGCACCCATTGGAGCAGGCAGACTGCGGCAGGTCAGCACCTTACTGGCCGAGGGCTGCCTGGCTTGGGGCAGGCGGTTGCTGACCAGTAAAACACAATGGTTCCTCCCACCATTAGAGACAACCTGTAGCGTCCTCCCTACACCAATCGGTCTGGGCTTATCACTTGTAACTGCTGCCTCCTGTGTTGTTTTAGCCACTGGGGACCAGTGGCAATGAAGTGACCTCTCTATAACACAGCGCCAGGGCAGAAGTGTAAGGACACTCAGGAATGCCCAATCGTCTGAGTCTCCCTCTCGGCCTAACCAATGAAATCCAAAGGAAAGCAGAGCAGTACATTTGGCATCGGGTTGGCTGCAGGAGCTGCCAGAAAGAAGACAAGAATACCAAACCAACCACCTACGGGGCCCCACTCCGGATTTTTCATTGAAGTTTACTCCTCTAGCCTTTTCCATAATTCAAGGCAACAGAGACAGAAGAGCTTCGTCTACCTGCACCATAACCCAGGCAGGGAGGCTCAAGGTGTGCTAATGCTTGCCCAAGGCATACACCCAGGCTAGTGGAGGGAAGGAGGCACCTTACAGCCCCATTTTAGACCGGCTCCAAGCAAGGTCTAGCCACCACCTTATGCTTTAGAATATGATGTCTCTTAGAGCTCTTAAAGGTTCAGAAATATCCCTGACTATACCTGTCACATTCAGCAAAGTATTACATACAGCAGCTTTAAAGTAGGATGTCATTTAGGGCCTTCAAAGTTTCAGAAACAGCTTTGCTATACAGTATATATTTTTTTACTTTTTATACATTTAAACAAATGTTGTCATCTCTTAACAAACAACACCAGACACTGACTCAATTCATACTCCAGTTTGTGAATGAATTTTATTCGGAGTTTTTGGAGCTTTATTTAGGAAACTGACAAAAATACAAAAGATTTGATGAAGCTGATGAAATAAAAACAGTCCCCGATTGTGAACGTCTTGACGTCAGTGACTGGGTGCATGATAGTGGATTTGTGGTTTAAATATATTTATGTTGATCTAGTCAGAAGGTGCATATAGGAAATTGACTGTTGAGTGCAAAGATAAAGTGAGAAGAGCTCAAGCATGCACAAGGTCTTGCACAGAGCAGAAGAAGAAACTTGCTTCATGTTTTGCGGCTGATGATCAGGCACGAGGAAAAAAGAAATCTGAGAACGTCCAAGAACATCTGAGAATGTCTGAGAACGCCTGAGAAAGTCTGAGAATATCCAAGAACATCTGCTAAATGTTTGAGACATTTAGCAAAACGCATCTGATTAATCTCCTTCCTGTAATCATCTGCCTTATATCAGTAACATTCTGTACATTCTCTAAATTCCCAGCAGCACTCACAAACATCAGCTTTCCGTTTGTGATGTTTCACCTGCATTAGGGGGCGGGGCTTGTAGAGCTCACTTACCGCACATTGTGGTTATCGTTGTTCTTTTTCTTCCACAAAAAGTGGAGTTTTGTTGTAGTTTAAAGAAACATGGTGGCGCAAACAAGTCAGTCAACGATCTACTACGACATGAATTGGGTTCGGCCAATTTGTGTCATTGTTACCATGGAAACTGAGTGACCTGGTTAATATTTGGGGACTTGTTTAATAATGAATGTAACAGATGGATTACATTTGTATATCATACTCACATGAGGTTCATCTCAGCCTAAAGTAATGATATTTAAAATAATAAACTGCATGCATATAAAATCAAACTATAATAATCATTAAAATAATGTAAATATATTTCTAATAGTGAAGGGTAGTCCAGAGCTAAAGTGAAAAACAGTGTGTTTTAGCTGTTTGTTAATTAATTGATTGATTACAAGAAATAAAGCCTGACAAAACTTTGGTGCGGGGAGGAGGGGGTTTGGAGGGTGGGGACAAAGAGCTAGAGACCAGAGGTTTAAGCTGTGGCACATGGAACATGGGGTGGATGCATTGCATGGTGAGTGGTAGTGCCAGTCTGACGGAACATGGATTGATTACCTTACTGATGAGGAAGGGTTCTAGGTACCTGGGAGCTAGCTTGCGGGAGACGGTTCTGAGTGGCAGGTGGTGTGTGGAGAGCTCCACCCGGTAGGTGGGCGCCTTAGAGCAGTGTTTGTCGGCCTGCCTCTTGGATGCTAGGGCGGAGCGAATGAGTCTTCTCCGGGCCAATGCCCATGTCCTCCTGCAGCGGCGTATGAAGATCTGGGCTGAGGGTATGGTGACCTCCTCTTGGTTGGGGAAGAGTGGTGGTTGGTAACCTAGGGAGCACTGGAAGGGTGAGAGACCTGTGGCAGATGAAGGAAGAGTGTTATGAGCATATTCGACCCAAGATAAGTACTTACTCCAAGAACCAGCATCCCTGGACGCCATACACCTGAGTGCAACCTCCAAATCTTGATTCACCCGTTCCGCCTGGCCGTTGGTTTGGGGATGGAAACCTGAGGAGAGACTACAGGAGGCCCCAATGAGATTGCAGAAGGCCTTCCAGAACTACGCAGTGAACTGAGGACCCTGGTCAGAGACGATGTCAGTGGGGAGTCCGTGTATGCGGAAAATATGGAGGATGAGTAATTCGGCAGTTTCTTTAGCTGTGGGAAGCTTGGGCAGAGGGATGAAATGGACGGACTTGGAGAACGGGGCGATGTGAGACCAGGGTCGATGAGGAGTTGGGAGGGGTCTTAGCAAGCCAGCAAGGGGTCAATTGGCTGTCTTGTTCTGGGCACATGTGTCGCAGGCTGCCACGAACTCCTGGACGTCTTCCTTGATGGATGGCCACCAGAAGCATTGTTGGATAAGTGCCAGGGTTCGAGCAGCTCCCGGGTGGCAGGCCAACTTGGAGCCATGACCCCACTGCAGCACCTGGGTTCACACAGAACAGGGAACAAACAGATGGTTAAGTGGTGTTGCTTGAGTTACCTTCTCTGGGGTCCTGCTCCAGGGCCTTCTGCACTAATGTCTCTACCTCAAGTAGGGTGGCTCCCACCAGACAACATGGAGGGAGGATGGTTTTGGGTGTTCTAGACTCCTCCTGGTGGGAAGAGAATATCCTGGACAGGGCGTCGGGTTTGCCGTTCTTGGAGCCCGGGAGGTAGGAGAGCGAGAAACGGAAATGGGAGAAGAAAAGAGACCATCAGACTTGCTGTGAATTGAGACGTTTGGCGGACTTGGGGTATTCTAAATTCTTGGTCAGTCCAGACAAGGAAGGGGAGATCCGACCCCTCGAGCCAGTGCCTCCACTCCTCCAAGGCAAGCTTGACGGCCAACAGCTCTCTGTCGCTGATGTCGTAGTTTTGTTCAGCAGGGGACAGCCGGTGAGCGAAGGAGCAGGGGTGGACCTTGTCATCACTGGCCCTCTGGGAGAGGATGGCTCCGACCCCTGACTCGGAAGCGTCAACCTCCACAATGAACTGTTTGGCCGGATCAGGTATGGTGAGAATGGGTGCTGTGGTGAACTTGCGTTTGAGCATGGAAAAGGCTTTCTCTGCTTCCTCCCCCCACTTGAATGGGCTCCTGATCAAGGTCAACGCCGTGAGAGGTCCAGCCACCGTGCAAGGTCCAGCCACCATGCTGAAGTCGCGGATGAAGCACCTGTAGAAATTGGCAAACCCCAGGAAACGCTGGAGCTCTCCTCGTGAGGATGGGGTGGGCCAATCAGCGACTGCCTTGAACTTGAGGATGTTCATCTGGTTCCTCACCAGGGAGATGATGAATCCCAGAAACGAGACAGCATTCTGGTGAAATTTGTTCTTCTCCGCCTTGGCGAACAGTTTGTTCTCTAGCAGGCGCTGGAGGACCTGCCAGACATGACCCCGATGTTCCTCCAGGGAGTGGGAGAAGATCAGGATGTCATCCAGGTACACAAAAATGAAGATGTTTAGGAAGTCCCTTAAGACATCGTTAACGAGTGCCTGGAAGACTGCGGATGCATTGGTCAGACCAAAAGGGACCACAAGGTACTCATAGTGACCAGTGGTGGTGTTAAAGGCTGTCTTCCACTCGTCCCTCTCCCGGATCCTGACGAGATGGTATGCATTGCATAGATCTAACCTGGTAAATACCTTGGCTCCCTGGAGTAGTTTGAAGGCCATGGTCATGAGACTTTATTTTTAACAGAGACTTGGCTAGCCGCTGATGACACCTCTCCTTTTGGAGACCTCTGCCCCCCCACTGCAGCTTCCTGAACTCACCTAGACTGACTGGCCATGGGGGTGGTATAGCCACCGTTTTTAAAACCTGCCTTAATTGTAAATCTGTGCTCACTGATACTTATTCCTCTTTTGAAGTTCAAGTTCTCAAAATCCATGTCTCAGTTCCTATATTATGCGCTCTTGTCTATAGACCTCCTAAAACCAACAACCTGTTTATTCAAGAGTTCTCCCACCTCTTATCGACTCTGGCCTCCCAATCTGATAAACTTTTAATATTAGGTGATTTTAATATACATGTTTGTTGCCCAACCAAACCCATGGTTAAAGAATTTGTAAACTTAATTGACTCTTTCGGTCTCTGTCAATCTGTCTCTGGTTCAACACATTATAAGGGCCACACTTTAGATCTTGTCCTATCCTCTGGCCTTTCTGTGTCTGGTCTTGAAATGGTTGACATGGGAGTCTCTGACCACTCCTTGATTGTGTTTGATTCCTCTTTACCCCACCTCAGTCCAAGCCCTCCACTGCCCCCCTCGCTGAACAGACACATAAACTCTGCCAAAGCCTTACATTTTTCTAACACTTTCATGGTCTCACAAGCTCAGCACATTTCTTCTGTCCTCTCTTCCTGTAATGATACAGAGGAGCTACTCTCCCTGTTTAACGCCTCCTGCTCTGTCACTCTAGACTCCGTAGCGCCCTTAAAACCTAGACGGCCCAACCTTACTTTTGTACGCACCCCTTGGCTAAATGACTCCACCCGTTCCTCAAGACAAGCCTGTAGGAGGGCAGAGCGAAAGTGGAAAAAAGACAAGCTACAAGTGTCTTATGAGTTGTTCAGGGATAATTTAAAAATCTATCAATGTACCGTACTATTAGGAAGGCCAAAGAACAGTATTACTCAGACTTAATTTCTACAAATGCCCACCGACCTAAAGTGCTGTTCAACACCATAAATTCAATTTTAAATCCTGTTACCACTGCTGGCACATTTACCCCATCTAATGAATCTTGTAAGCGCTTCTCAACCTTCACCAACAAAATTGATCAGATAAGAGCCAGTATCATTCCCCCACTATCAGACCCTTCAGATTCTTGTGCCATCACCTCCCATTTCCAACACTTTCAGCCAGTATCATGCTCACAGCTACAGTAACAGAAGTGGTTCAAAACATGAAGCCTACCTACTGCCCTCTGGACATCCTGCCATCACGTCTCTTTAAGGAGGTTTTCTCTATCCTTTGTCCCATTGTTTTGGCCCTCATCAACAGCTCCCTAATGAGTGGCAGTGTCCCTTTGAGCTTTAAACATGCCATTGTACAGCCACTCCTTAAGAAACCCTCACTTGACTGACAACCTCAAAAATTATCGACCCATCTCTAAGCTGCCTTTCATGTCAAAGATTCTAGAAAAAGTTGTTTTTAACCAGATTTCCTCTTATTTGAAAACATTCAATATTTATGATAAATTTCAGTCTGGCTTTAGATCTGTGCACAGCACAGAATCTGCTCTTTTAAAAGTACACAATGACATCCTTCTCACTATTGACTCTGGGTCTTGTGCTATTTTAGTACTGCTTGATCTAAGTGTAGCTTTTGACACAATTGACCACAACATCCTTTTTAAAGACCCACTGACAGTCATTTCATATTAATTTTTAAACAAACAATATATGACTCCAAAGATAAATTCTGGTTTTAATTCTTGGTTTAACTGTCCGTTTTAAACATCAGAAGTAATTTTAAATTTCGCGCAGGGAGATTGACCTGGATATGAACTGGGCTCATTCAGAGATGCCGGAAGTGACGTCACATCAGTATGTCGTTTTTGTTTACAAGTCACTATGTTGGTTCAGTTCTCAAGAGGCCAAGATCTTGGTCATCCGAGATATTGGGGAACTGGACAAATTCTGAGGGAGCCAAATAAAGCAATTTACAATCATGACACAAGGACTGGACACTGGACACTGGACACAAGAACTGGACACTTTCCTTTATACTGAGCACAAAATACAAGATATGGAAAATAATATTGATCCGGAAAATAATCTTTTCAGCAACATCAATATCAGCTGCCGGTATTACACTGAATATCAATACAATGCAAAGATCAGAGACGGAAATAAGATATCAATTATTCATTTCAATATCAGAAGTATGTATGCCAATTTCCATAAAATGAAGGAATATCTCAGTCAGTTCAATACTCCATTCAATATAATAGCCATATCAGAAACTTGGATCAACGATGAGATAGGAGTAGATTTTGAGCTGAACGGGTATGAATTAAATTATATCAATAGAAAGAACAAAAGAGGAGGGGGAGTGGCAATATATGTTGATAATAGTTTGGAATATAAAATTAATAATAAAATGACGGTAGCTGTTGATGATTGGATGGAGTGTATTACAATAGAAATATGCTGTGAAAAAATGAAAAATATAATGGTGAGCTGTATATACAGATGTCCTGGATCAAGCATAGAAGTTTTTATAGATTGGATGGAAAGTATGTTTATAAAATCAACTCAGAAGGTCATGTACATCTGTGGTGATTTTAACATCGACCTCTTAAATCATAAGAAACACAAAATGACAGAAGAGTTCATTAATTCAATGTTCAGTATGGGACTGTACCCAACTATTACCAGACCAAGCAGGATCACTTCTCACAGCACCACTTTAATAGATAATATATTTACTAATATCCTGGAAAATAATATAGAGAGTGGACTACTATTAACAGACATCAGTGACCACCTACCTATTTTTAATGTATATTACTGTAATTATAGCAAGAAAAAGGATACTAAAAATTATAAATATATAAGAGTGAAAACTGAAGAAACCATGATTGCACTAAAAAATGACTTAATAATACAGGACTGGAATGTAGTTTATAAAGAAAAAGATGTTGATAAAGCATATGAGGAATTTTTAATAATATTCAATGAACTATATAATAAAAATTGTCCTATAAAGAAATACAGTAATATACATAAATATACAAATAGTCCGTGGGTCACCAAGGGGCTACAAAATGCCTGCAAAAAGAAAAATATATTATACAGACAATTCTTAAAGCATCGAACTATAGAGGCAGAGGAAAAATATAAAAAATATAAAAATAAATTAACTAATATTATGAGGATATGTAAGAAAGACTATTATAATAAATTAGTGGAGAAAAATAAAAACAATATTAAAGGTATATGGACTGTATTAAATGGTATTGTGAGAAATGGATCCAAAACTACAAATTACCCGGAGTATTACACTGAAAATGATAAGACCATAAATAATATGGAGGATGTGGTGAATGGTTTTAATCAATTCTTTGTAAATGTGGGACCAGATTTAGCGGCAAAAATAAAGGAACCTGAGACAACACAATGTGGGAACATAGAAGATATGGGGGACAGAAATCCAAGTACAATTTTTCTAACTGCAACTGATGAGGAAGAAATTATCCAAATTGTAAGAAAATGTAAAAACAAAACTTCTGCAGACTGGAATGATATAGACATGTTAACAGTAAAGACAGTTATTGAGGGAATTGTGAAACCACTCACCCACATCTGCAATTTATCTTTTCAATCAGGTACATTTCCAGACAAAATGAAAATTGCAAAAGTGATACCATTGTTTAAAAATGGAGATAGACACCATTTCACAAACTACAGGCCTGTTTCTTTACTCCCCCAATTCTCCAAAATACTCGAAAAACTTTTTTCAGATAGACTGGACAAATTCATTGAAAAACACAACCTCCTTACAGACAGTCAATATGGATTCAGAACGGACAGATCAACATCGATGGCACTAATGGAACTAATAGAGGAAATCACAAAATGTATAGACAATAAAAAAAATAGCAATTGGAGTATTTGTGGACCTAAAAAAAGCATTTGATACTATTGATCATAGTATATTATTAAGTAAACTAGAAAAGTGTGGTGTTAGGGGAGTTGCGTGGAGTTGGCTGTCGAGCTATCTAAGAAACAGGCAACAGTTTGTGCAGATAGGTGACCATAAATCTGATTTCATGAACATTAAATGTGGGGTACCACAGGGGTCAATATTAGGTCCGAAATTATTCATAATATACATCAATGACATATGTACAATTTCGCAAGAACTGAAATTTGTTTTGTTTGCAGATACCAATATTTTTTGTTCCGGTGAGAATTTGCAGCAGACTTTGGAGATAATCACAACTGAAATAAATAAACTAAAACTATGGTTTGACAAAAATAAATTATCATTAAATCTAAGCAAAACAAAGATTATGTTGTTTGGGAGACACAAAATAGATTGTAATGTAGAATTGATAATAGACAATACTAAGATAGAAATGGTACAGGAAATTAAATTTCTTGGTGTGATTTTGGATCCTAAAGTCTGCTGGAAACCTCATGTAGGATACGTACGAGCAAAACTGGCAAAGTGCTCGGCAATTCTGTGGAAAACAAAATATATTCTTGATTGTAAATCTTTGCATACTCTATATTACTCATTATTTTTGCCATATCTGACTTATTGTGTCGAAGTCTGGGGAAACACCTACAAAACCACTCTGCAGCCGATATGTACAATACAGAAAAGAGCAATAAGGACAATAAACAAAACAGGATACAGAGAACATACAAACCCACTATTCATAAAATCACATGTTGAAATTTATGGATCTGGTCAAATTCAGAACAGCACAAATAATGTACAAAGCAAGAAATAATCTATTGCCGAAAAATATACAAGGAATGTTTAGTGAGAGAGAGGGGGGATATAATCTAAGGGGAGACCTAAATTTTAAAAAACCAAAGGTTCGAACAAATATGAAAAGCATGTGCGTATCGAGCTGTGGGGTGACTTTATGGAACAGACTGGAGACAGAAATAAAACAAAGTGCAAATATAAATCTGTTTAAAAAAAGGTACAAAAAATATTTTTAAACAAGTATATTGCAGAGGAAGTATGTTAATGGAGGATGATGAGGGATAAATAGAATAGGGTTGATTGTTATATTAGAACTAGCTTAGTATATGGTATATATTTATTTATGGGGATAGATATCTTCATATTTACAGGGATAAGTATGTAGTAGATTTTTTTTTGTAATTATATATTTATATAGATATTTATGAAGTGTATGTGTTTGTATGTATATGTGCGTATGTATATATATATATATATATATATATATATATATATATATATATATATATGTATGTGTGTTTATGTATGTATATGTATGTGTATGTATGTGTGTATATATAATGTGTGTATATGTATGTATATGTGTGTATATGTATGTATATATGTATGTATGTGTATGTATATATGTGTGTATATATATGTGTATATATGTATGTATGTGTGTGTGTATATGTGTGTGTGTATATATATATATATATATATGTATGTATATGTGTATATGTGTATATATATGGATATGGATATGGTATGTAGTATATATTTATTTTTGTAATTATATATTTATATGGATAATCATGAAGTGTATATATGGTATATATTTTTATAGGTGTATTAATGTAGTTTGGATTTCGGGGTAGTTAAAAAGGGGTGGGAAATTAAAAAAAGTATTGTACTTCTTCCCACTCCTTTTTCGAACAATGTGCGGTGTATTGTAATGTATTAGCTCTTTATGTTATTTTATTTATTCTTTTTTTTGTCACTTTTTTCATTTTCTTTCTTTTGTATGTACAAATAGTTACATACATTTTTATACATGTTCGAAATAAATAAATTCATTCATTCATTCATTCATTCATTCACAAGTCTTGTGATATTGAGCTGTGGTTTTGTTGTGATTTCCTTGCGTGAAAAAGTTAAATGGCGTCTAACCGAAAAGGGATTATATGTGTGGCTTACGGGTGTTCTAACACCACATCGGAAGGAGTGAAACTCCATTCCTTTCCTTGGAAAAAACACCCTGAAATAGCAAAAGAGTGGGAAAGAAACGTTTCCAAAACACGTGCGAACTGGAAGTCAACAAAATGGTCACGTCTCTGTTCAGCACATTTCGAGGAGCACTGTTTCACTTTGTCGTCCAGAACTCGAAGAACGTTTGATCCAACTTATCCACTGGTGTTGGAGGAGTCAGCTGTGTCGACGTTGTTTGACAGGCCCGGGCCGAATCAATCTGTCAAAAGAGAAACAGATGACAGCAGACCCCCCGAAGGGGCGGTCAAAAAGTGAAATTCCGGTGGTGCCTTTGCCAAAAGAGAACGAGCCAGGGTACGTGGCTATGTGTTGTTATTCAATACATGCATGTTGTTTAAAATTTGTTGTAACGTCACAAATGCATCTTATACCATTGCATATTACTTATCAATAGGCCAAAGCAGCTAATACCAGTAATGTACAACAACTGAAAGGCCAATACCTTGTTTCATATATTTAGTTAGGATAATATACATGATATATGTGTGGAGTGATAGATATAAGATGTCATCCGGCATGTTTTTTCCTATACCATAAAAGAAAAAAAATTACAACAAATTCCTTTCATCACCCCCTCCTCCGTGTCTTATTATAGAAATCGAAATACTGACAGACTATAATATAATGCAACTTTCTTCAAATTAGACGCTCCAAGAAATAGAAGACTCAGAACCCAATGTACATGTGCCAGATCATGCAGAGGAGGTTATACCAAATATTGAATCTGAGGTTTGTCACAGACCATGCAGACATTGTTTTCAACTTCTACATGCCATGAAATTGTTCAAATGTTCTTTTGTCTCTTTATGTTATTCTTATTTTTGTATTGATGCCGACTGTGTTGGTTCAAACTGATACGGTAAAACGCCGAGTTTTGGATATTCTTCATAACACTCTTCTTCATGCTCTGAATCAGAAATATCCGCATATTCGCCACTGAAACTTGACGAAGAACAAGAGAAGTGATCGTCTTCGACATGAGCCATGTTTTGTTTTCATGCAATCCAGAACGACATGCACTGATGTGACGTAACTCGCCCTAGCGGCAAAAACGGGCAAATGGCTCATGGCGCTTGTAGAAGCCGGGGCAAAAAACACAAAATCGGCTCTGAAATTCTTGATTTTCTACAAAGACGACCCTTTATTCAAGTTGAGTTTTGGATATTTTATTTCACAATACAGCAATAAAACAATAAATATACATATTACGTGGTGTAAAAAGTTGTGTCAGTGGGTCTTTAAAACACTAGAGGAATTAGATTAGATTCACTTTATTCATCCCACATCGGGGAAATTCACATGCAGGGACGTAGCCAGGATTTTTTACATGGGGTGGCCAAAGGGGGGCCAAGGATATACAAGGGGTGGCCATGCTGTGACTAAATAAAGGGGGGGGGGGTTCCAGGGGTCCTCCCCTGGGAAATTTTGAATTAGCTAGATTTGATTTCCTGTATTCTGATGTATCTGGTGGCATATCTGGTGCCTAACTCATGAACAAAACCCATGTGAGCCAAGAGGTCAGAAATTAATGTATTAATTTATTTATGGAACATAAAACATCTGCAAAACAAAGAAACCATCCAACTTGTTTACTCTAGTTAAGCATCAGGATTTTAACGATCACTACTAAAATGCAAAAGTAAAAACCAAAAGATCACCTGTCCCAGGCACCTGGGAAGTAGTAAGGATATTAGTCAGGCTTGAATAAAGAGTGCTTTGTTCAGGAAAAGGAAAATACTTGTATACTTAACTCATACATACAACATATGTAAACACTTACAACATGTTATGTTATTGTCGATTGTAAGTACTGTACAAACTAAATGTGTTGAGTTACAAAATGTGTGTGTGTGTGTGTGTGTGTGTGTGTGTGTGTGTGAGAGAGAAAGTGTTACACTGATGTAACGACCTAGGACGACCCCGAGGCATTCCTCACGCTCTTTGAGCAGGTAGCGGAGACCTCAGGGTGGCCGGTGGAACAGCGCGCGGCGCGCCTCCTACCCCTGCTAACGGGAGAGGCGCAGCTGGCCGCACTACAGCTCCCCGCCAACCGCCGGCTGGCCTACGCGGACCTTCGCCAGGCCGTCCTCCAGCGGGTGGGACGCACCCCGGAGCAACAGCGTCAGCGTTTCCGCGCTCTGCGCTTGGAGGAAGTCGGCCGGCCATTCGCGTTTGGCCAGCAACTCTGGGACGCCTGCTGGCGGTGGTTGAGGGCCGACAGCTGCGACGCCGAGGGACTCATCGACCAGGTGGTACTGGAGCAGTTCGTCGCGCGTTTACCAGCGGGAACCGCAGAGTGGGTCCAGTGCCACCGCCCGGCGTCGCTGGATCAGGCAATCGAGCTGGCGGAGGACCATCTGGCGGCTGTCCCGACGGCAGGACAGCAGACGACCTCTTCTCTTCTCTCCTCTCTCTCTCTCCCCTCCTCCTGTGTCTCCTCCTCGCCCTATTTCCCCACCGCGGAGGCGGGGGCCGGCGCCACCTCAACCGGCCTGCCGCACCCACGGTGCCCTCCCGTGTCTCCCTTCTGTGTCCATCTCTCTCCCCCCTCAGGTGAGTGAGCCCCAGAGCACTAGTGCAGAGAGGAAGCCCGGGCCAGTTCGCTGGCACGGCGGGGAGCCGGGCCACCTCCAACAGCAGTGCTCGGTAATGGAGGTGGGTGCGGTGGTTCGGATCCCCGACGCGCCGGGAGCTGCCCTCGATCGGGCTGGAGCATATTGCATACCGGTGAGTATCCAAGGGGATACATATCAGGCGTTGGTGGATTCTGGCTGTAATCAGACCTCAATCCACCAAAGCCTGGTGCAGGACGAGGTATTGGGGGGAGCACAATTGGTGAAGGTGTTGTGTGTGCACGGGGATGTTCACAACTACCCTTTAGTGTCGGTCCACATTTTTTTCAAGGGGAAAAATTTGTAGTGAAGGCGGCGGTGAATCCTCGCCTTACCCACTCTCTAATTTTGGGGACTGATTGGCCGGGATTTCGGGATTTAATGACACATTTAGTGAAGAGTGGGTCCTGTCATTTAACAAGGGGAGGTCCCGGTGTCGCATTGGCGGGAGCAGCTGTCACAGAGCCGTCTACGTCATCTCCGCGTCAGAGTGAGTAGCCGCCGGCTCCTCCTCCCTCTCTCGGGGAATCCCTCGCGGATTTCCCGTTAGAGCAGTTGCGAGACGAGACTCTGCGGCATGTGTTTGACCAAGTGAGAGTAATCGATGGTCAAACGCTCCCGCCGCTTCCCCTACTTCGCGATTATGAAGGATAGATTATACCGAGTGACGCAGGACACTCAAACTAAAGAGCGAGTCACGCAGCTTTTAATTCCGAAGAGCCGCCGGAAATTGGTATTCCAGGCGGCTCACTTTAATCCCATGGCTGGACACTTAGGGCAGGATAAAACACTAGCCCGAATAATGGCCCGGTTCTATTGGCCAGGGATTTGCGGCGATGTCCGTAGGTGGTGTACAGCATGCCGCGAATGCCAGTTAGCAAATCCAGCGGCCATTCCAAAAGTGCCTTTGCGCCCTCTACCGTTAATCGAGACCCCGTTCAAAAGAATTGGGATGGATCTCGTCGGGCCATTAGATCGGTCAACACGAGGGTACCGCTTTATATTAGTTCTAGTGGACTATGCAATGCGATACCCGGAAGCAGTGCCTCTTCGCAATATCTCAGCACGCAGTATTGCGGAGGCCCTCTTCCGCGTTATCTCCCGAGTTGGAATCCTGAAAGAGATTCTGACTGACCAAGGCACCTCGTTTATGTCACGTACACTGAACGAACTGTATGGGTTGTTGGGTATTAAGCTGATCCGCACCAGCGTGTATCACCCACAAACGGACGGTTTAGTTGAACGGTTCAATCGCACCCTCAAGAACATAATTAAAAAATTCGTAAGTGAGAACGCACATAATTGGGATAGATGGCTCGAACCCTTGCTCTTTGCAGTGCGAGAGGTCCCCCAAGCGTCCACGGGGTTCTCCCCATTTTAATTGTTATACGGGCGTAAGCCGCGCAGCATCCTAGATGTGCTGCGGGAAAATTGGGAGGAGGGACCTTCACCAAGTAAAAACAAAATCCAATACATTATGGACCTGCGCGTAAAACTCCACACACTCACGCACCTAACTCAGGAGAATTTGCGGCAGGCCCAAGAACGACAGACCCGCCTGTATGACAAGGGTATGCGCCTTAGGGAGTTCGCACCGGGAGAGAAAGTACTCGTACTGTTGCCCACATCGAGCTCCAAATTAGTCGCCAAGTGGCAAGGACCCTTTGAGGTCACACGGCGAGTCGCGGACGTTGACTATGAGGTGAGGCGAATGGATAGTGGTGGGGCGCTACAGATTTACCACCTCAACCTGCTCAAACTCTGGAACGAGGAGATCCCCGTGGCGTTGGTGTCAGTGGTTCCGGAGAAGGCGGAGCTGGGGCCGGAGGTGCAAAAGGGAACATTGGCATCGCGTACCTCTCCGGTCCCCTGTGGAGACCACCTCTCCCCGACCCAACTCGCGGAGGTTGCCCAGTTGCAGACCGAGTTTTCGGACGTGTTCTCGCCCCTGCCCGGCCACACCAACCTCATAGAGCACCACATCGAGACGCCCCCGGGGGTGGTAGTGCGTAGCCGCCCTTACAGGTTACCCGAGCACAAGAAAAAAGTGGTTCGGGAAGAACTCGAGGCCATGCTCGAAATGGGCATCGTTGAGGAGTCCCACAGTGACTGGAGCAGCCCGGTGGTCTTGGTACACAAGGCCGACGGGTCGGTCCGGTTCTGTGTCGACTATAGAAAAGTCAACGCGATGTCTAAATTCGATGCGTACCCAATGCCTCATATTGATGAGTTGCTCGATCGGCTAGGCACGGCTCGTTTTTACTCAACACTGGATTTAACAAAGGGTTATTGGCAGATCCCCTTGACTCCATTATCCCGGGAAAAGACGGCCTTTTCCACACCGTTCGGCTTACACCAATTCATCACACTTCCTTTTGGGCTGTTTGGGGCGCCCGCTACATTTCAGCGGCTGATGGACAGGGTCCTCCGCCCCCACGCCACCTATGCGGCCGCATACCTTGACGATATCATTATTTATAGTAATGACTGGCAGTGGCACTTACAACACCTGAGGGCCGTCCTTAAGTCGCTGAGGCGAGCGGGTCTCACAGCCAACCCAAAGAAGTGTGCGATTGGGCAGGTGGAAGTACGGTATCTGGGCTTCCACTTGGGCAACGGGCAGGTGCGTCCCCAAATTAACAAGACAGCAGCAATTGCGGCCTGCCCGAGGCCCAAGACCAAAAAGGGGGTGAGACAGTTCCTGGGGCTGGCTGGCTACTATCGTAGGTTTATACCTAATTATTCGGACATCACCAGCCCGCTGACTGATCTCACTAAAAAGGGGGCACTAGATCCGGTCCAGTGGACAGAGCAATGCCAGCGGGCTTTCTCTAAGGTAAAGGCTGCACTGTGTGGGGGGCCACTTTTACACTCCCCTGACTTTTCTCTCCCCTTTATGTTGCAGACGGATGCGTCGGACAGAGGGCTGGGGGCTGTTTTGTCCCAGCAGGTGGAGGGGGAGGATCGCCCAGTCTTGTACATTAGTCGTAAGCTGTCGGTGCGTGAGGGGCGCTACAGCACCATCAAGAAGGAGTGCCTGGCGATCAAATGGGCATTCCTTGCCCTCCGGTACTACGCGCCCCTCCAGTGGCTCCACCGCATGAAGGATGCCAACACGCGGATCACCCGTTGGTATCTGGCACTCCAACCCTTTAACTTCAAGGTGATCCACAGGCTGGGGGCGCAAATGGTCGTGGTGGACTTCCTCTCCCATCAAGGGGGGGGGGGGGGGGGGGGAGTCGGCTGCAGGCCGGACGGCCGCCCGGCCTGAGTCGGGCGGTGGGGGTATGTGGCAGCGGGAGCATGGTCAAGCATCGGTCTGTGACAGGAGGGCGGAGTCAGGGAAGGTAAGTGGCAGAATCACTACACCTGTCGTTAATGAATGTGTTTGTGTCTTCCCAGTGACCGCACCCTATTTAAGGAGAGAGAGCGAGAGCAGAGGGAGCTCTCTCCCGAACCAGACGACTGGAATGTGTGTGCGTGGCTGAGAGAGAAAGATTTGCACTGAAAAGTGGAAATAAAAGAGTTTTGTGAACTCAGTTCTGTCCTGCCGTCCTTCTGTGCTCCACCCACTTAAACGAACTGTCACTATATATATATATATATATATATATATATATATATATATATATATATATATATATCAGGGCTTTGAACCAGAATTTTTTTCCTATTGGTTCGTTCTGAACAGAAACGGAATTTTAACGTTTCCGGTTTTGGGTTCCACCATTAAATAGACGTTCCCGAACCGGTTAGAACAAAAAAATTTCGTTCCCGGAACAGTTAATTACGTTCCCTGTCAGCGGTTTAACAAATGGCTATAAAATTATGTCTCTGTCTCATCCAGCTTAAGCCAAATGTAGGCTAATTCTATTACAACCGTCATTAAATAAGACAAGAAATAATTCAAAACAATTATTATTTCAAATGTTGGCGATTTGGATTCTCAGTATGTCTTCCCATCTACACAAACAGAAAAAGTGCCAAAAATGAAAGATAATTCGTTTAGTGTGTTACCAAAGGCTAGTCAGGCCCTATAGAGGGCTACCGCATGACATCACCGCGCCGCGAGATTTTGTTAGGTGCCATATTGGAAGACCAAGTACACATCTATGCAAGTACATACATTCATAAAACAAACTAGACCTGAAATGTAGCCAGGGCCGGTTCTGCCCTAATCTGGACCCGGGTGCAACATCGCGCAACCCCCCCCCCCAAAAAAAACCCACCAGTCTAAATCAGGACAACCATCACATAACTATAACTATAAATATTTTATATCAACTATTTTAACTAAATGGGCTATAATCAATAAGCCTGCAGGCAGCCATGGCGGGCTGCCTCAGAAAAGTAACCATTCAATGACACAACTGAAAGCCTGCAGCCACGGCGGGCTGCCTCAGAAAAGTAACCATTTGTCCTACCTTAAAACTCGTTTTGCATTTTCTGCCTCCTTTTTTGTATTTTCAACCCTCCGTTTATTTTCTTTATTTTTCTGAAAACCCGATTTGTGTCCAGACATTTTGTTCTGCTACCAACGAACTAACTCGTCAGGTCTCGTCTCTCGAGCCCGCGATGATTCCCGTGGGAAGGGCAACAATTGATACATTTTTACAAACAGCCAATAGGGAGGTTGCATCGTTCAGGCTCTTCTTTGCTCAGACACTCAGTAATTCACTTATTATCACATGGAGACGTGATAGCAGTCCACCTTCCCGCTCTCTCCATTCAGTCAGTGAACGTCACACAGGAAGTGAACCCCAGCGGGTCATAGAAACTTGCGCAGGAGAAGAATGACTTTTTTATTTGTAGGCTACGGAAACTTTGAGGAACGAAATAAAAACCGGTATTAACCGGTTACCATTATTTTTAATAAGCGTTTCTGTTCCAGAACATAAAAAATAATAAAAGTTTCTGGTTTCGTTTCTGTTCCATGTGAAATAGAAAAAGTTCCCGGTTTTCGTTCCTTGAACCGGTTCAAAGCCCTGATATATATATATATATATATATATATATATATATATATATATATATATATATATATATATATATGAAATCATTTATGTATATATGATTATATTCACATACATACACACATATATATATATATATATATATATATATATATATATATATATATATATATTACACAGTTAGGTCCATAAATATTTGGACAGAGACAACATTTTTCTAATTTTGGTTCTGTACATTACCACAATGAATTTTGAACAAAACAATTCAGATGCAGTTAAAGTTCAGACTTTCAGCTTTAATTCAGTGGGTTGAACAAAATGATTGCATAAAAATGTGAGGAACTAAAGCATTTTTTAAACACAATCCCTTCATTTCAGGGGCTCAAAAGTAATTGGACAAATTAAATAATTGTAAATAAAATGTTCATTTCTAATACTTGGTTGAAAACCCTTTGTTGGCAATGACTGCCTGAAGTCTTGAACTCATGGACATCACCAGACGCTGTGTTTCCTCCTTTTTAATGCTCTGCCAGGCCTTTACTGCAGCGGGTTTCAGTTGCTGTTTGTTTGTGGGCCTTTCTGTCTGAAGTTTAGTCTTTAACAAGTGAAATGCTGCTCAATTGGGTTGAGATCAGGTGACTGACTTGGCCATTCAAGAATATTCCACTTCTTTGCTTTAATAAACTCCTGGGTTGCTTTGGCTTTATGTTTTGGGTCATTGTCCATCTGTATTATGAAACGCCGACCAATCAGTTTGGCTGCATTTGGCTGGATTTGAGCACGCAGTATGTCTCTGAATACCTCAGAATTCATCCGGCTGCTTCTGTCCTGTGTCACATCATCAATAAACACTAGTGACCCAGTGCCACTGGCAGCCATGCATGCCCAAGCCATCACACTGCCTCCGCCGTGTTTTACAGATGATGTGGTATGCTTTGGATCATGAGCTGTACCACGCCTTCGCCATACTTTTTTCTTTCCATCATTCTGGTAGAGGTTGATCTTGGTTTCATCTGTCCAAAGAATGTTCTTCCAGAACTGTGCTGGCTTTTTTAGATGTTTTTTAGCCAAGTCCAATCTAGCCTTTTTATTCTTGAGGCTTATGAGTGGCTTGCACCATGCAGTGAACCCTCTGTATTTACTTTCATGCAGTCTTCTCTTTATGGTAGATTTCGATATTGATACGCCTACCTCCTGGAGAGTGTTGTTCACTTGGTTGGCTGTTGTGAATGGGTTTCTCTTCACCATGGAAATTATTCTGCGATCATCCACCACTGTTGTCTTCTGTGGGTGTCCAGGTCTTTTTGCATTGATGAGTTCACCAGTGCTTTCTTTCTTTCTCAGGATGTACCAAACTGTAGATTTTGCCACTCCTAATATTGTAGCAATTTCTCGGATGGGTTTTTTCTGTTTTCGCAGCTTAAGGATGGCTTGTTTCACCTGCATGGAGAGCTCCTTTGACCGCATGTTTTCTTCACAGAAAAATCTTCCAAATGCAAGCACCACACCTCAAATCAACTCCAGGCCTTTTATCTGCTTAATTGAGAATGACATAATGAAGGAATTGCCCACATCTGCCCATGAAATAGCCTTTGAGTCAATTGTCCAATTACTTTGGGTCCCTTTAAAAACAGGGTGGCACATGTTAAGGAGCTGAAACTCCTAAACCCTTCATCCAATTTTAATGTGGATACCCTCAAATGAAAGCTGAAAGTCTGGACTTTATGTCCATGTTTATTATATAACTATAACTTGAATAGGTTTCAGTAAACAGGTAAAAAACCAAAATTTGTGTCAGTGTCCAAATATATATGGACCTAACTATAAATCTCTATATGCGACTCATGAGGAAATCGAGGAGTGAGTTGTGTTGATAAATTTGGGGACTTTTTCTTTGTGAATGTGTCGATATAATAAAAAGAAAAATCACACGTTGGCTTGAAGATATGACGTTTATCTTCTCGTGTTGAAAAACTTGCACTTTTCATACGAAATACATCACAGATCTGAGTGACATATTTAAGTCATTCCACGAAATCGAGTCATACATGAGCTGATAGCTGATGAGGCGCGTAGCACCTAGTTGTCTATACACATTGTCACTTCCGACTGAGACTAGTGCAGAAACAAACGCGAAAAAAGTACAAAAACATACCAAAACACAAACACGCTCGGAGCTACTGCAACTAGCTGCTACTCTTGCGACGCCATCTTGATTTTTTTTTTTTGAAAAAAAATGGAAGATGTTGGTTTGAAGAGGCAGGTACGAAAATGGTTCCACTCCTACCTAACAGACACTTCTCTGTCAGAATTGGAAACTGCTCATCCTCCTCCACCCCTAACAAATGTGGAATCCCTCAAGGCTCCATCCTGGGTCCCCTTCTGTTTTCTTTATACATGCTTCCACTTGGGTCAATTTTTAGGAGACACAATATTTCCTATCACTGCTATGCAGATGATACTCAGTTTTACCTGCCAGCTTCACCTGATCCCCACTCCACAAACAGCCTCATTAGCTGCCTGAACGACATTAAACACTGGATGGCAGGAAACTTCCTTCAGCTGAATGACAGCAAGACAGAGGTGGTCATCTTTGGCCCCTCTAATTCAGCTGCCAGTATCACCCCCACCCTTGGTCCCTTGTCTGCATATTTGCACAGTGAGGTTAAAAACCTTGGTGTTTTTATGGACAATACTTTGAGTTTTAACAAGCAGGTGGCAAATGTGGTGAGAGGTAGTTTTTATCATTTGAGAAACATTGCAAAGCTAAAACCAATATTCGTTCTAAAAGACCTAGAAATAGTTATTCATGCTTTTATTACTTCTAGGTTAGACTACTGCAATGTACTTTATCTGGGCTTGCCTCATTCCACCCTCACATGCTTACAGATGGTCCAAAACGCTGCAGCTAGGCTCCTTACTGGTACCGGTACAAAGAAAAGGCAACACATTACTCCCATCCTAGCACAGCTACACTGGTTACCTGTGAGGTATAGAATTAATTTTAAAGTATTGTTGTTCGTTTTTAAAGCCTTAAATGGTCTGGCCCCTCAGTACATTTCTGATCTCCTCACACCTTGTTCTGCTCCCATATCCCTCAGGTCTTCATCACAACTTTTTTCAGTGCCCCGCACACGCCTAAATACCAAAGGTGACAGAACCTTCTCTGTTGCTGCCCCTAAGCTCTGGAATAGTCTTCCTATATACTGTAGGTCAGATCCTCTCCCACCATTGATTGTTTTAAATCCAATTTAAAGATGCATTTTTTTCTCCCTTGCTTTTGGCAGAAACTGAGGTAGTAATTTCTATTTTCATTTTTTAATTTTGATTTTATTTTCAATTTTAATTGGTGATGTCAAGTCTACCCTTTTTAATTATTTTAACTACTTTTATAAATTGTTTTATTTATCTTTTACATATTTATGCCATTTTTCTACACTTTCTTGCTAGCTTGGGTTTTAATCTAGTCCAATTTTGCTATTTATTCTGTTTCCTTGTAAACATTGTTCCAAATTTAGTGTTATGTTGTGAAGCACTTTGGGGCCAACTTTGTTGTATTTAAATGTGCTATATAAATAAAATGACTTGACTTGACATGAGCGGTAGCGGGTAGCGGTTCTTGACCATGATGGCGTTGAGACCCTGATAGTCAATGCAGGGGTGAAGCGACTTGTCCTTTTCCACAAAGAAGAATCCCACCCCTGCTGGGGAGGAGGAAGGGCGGATGATCCCAGCTACCAAAGATTCAGAGATGTATTTCTCCATGGCTTGCCTTTTGACGGGAGAGAGTAGAGTCCTCCCTTGGGTGGCGCTGTCCTGGGTAGGAGGTCAATTCCACAGTCATAGGGTCTGTGAGGAGGGAGGGACACTGCTCAGGTCTTGCTGAAGATGAGTTTAAGGTCCAGATATTCCGGAAGCACGTGAGAGAGGTCGGGGAACTCACTGGCTGAAGGCTGCAGTGGTTTGGCGGGAGGCAGAGCAGAATTCAGACAGGAAGCTAGACAGGACTGACTCCAGCTTAGGATGGTGTTGTCAGTCCAGTTTAGGTGGGGGTTGTGCTGCATTAACCATGGTAATCCTAGGACGATGGGTACGTGGGGGTCATTCATGACGTGAAGCTGGATGGTTTCTGAGTGGTTACCAGAAATCCTCAGGGTGAGCGGGGCGGTAAGGTGGGTGATGGTGGTCAAGCCAGTGCCATTGAGTGTCGGACAGTGAGAGGGACATTGAGAGCGAGTAGCGGGATTCCCAGATGCTTGGCGGTGGAGGAGCAGATCAGGTTCCTGTCCACCCCTGAGTTGACGAGGGCCTGGAGGTGGTGATGCTGGTTGTCACGGATAATGATGACAGGGCGTAACGGATGATTAGCAAGGAACTGGTTCCAAGTGTTGCCCACTCAGGCCCCTCAATTCAACTGGTGGGCTTGTCCTTTTAGCGGGCAGGCTCGGCAGATGTGTCCCAGCTGACCGCAGTAGAAGCAGGCCCCCGTGCTCCGTCGGCAATGTTGTTCCTCCACTGACACCCGAACCCGGTTTACCTGCATGGGTTCGACAGACGTGGCGGGAGGTGGAGAGGAGGTGAAACTGGGGCGGTTCTTCTCTCTCCTCCATTGTTGGACCCGGGCGTCGATGCGGTTGGAGAGGTCCATGAGGCTGGAAAGGTTCGACGGCAGTTCCCACAATACCAATTCGTCCTTAATGGCATTGGACAGGCCATGCAGGAACATGTCGATCTGGGCGCTCTTGTTCCAACCACACGATGTCGCCAATGTCCAGAACTCGATGGCGTAGTCCGAGGTAGACCGGGACCCCTGCCGCAGCTCCATGAGCCCTCTAGCCGCCTCTCGGACAGACAGAGAGCAGCCGAAAGTTCGCCTCATCTCCTCGAAGAAATCCTTGAGACCGGAACAAAAGGGCATATCGGCATCCCAGACCGCTGTTCCCCACTCTCTAGCCTTGCTGGTGAGGAGCGTGATGGCATATGCTACCCGGGAGCATTCTGTGGGGAAGGTCAGAGGTTGCAGCTCTAAGATCAAAGAGCATTGAGACAGAAACGATCTACAAGTACCTGGTTCTTCATCGTAGGGCTGAGGCGCTGGAAGTCTCGGTTCGCAGAGAAAGGCAGTGGCAGGAGCTGAAGTAGGGGGCGGCTGGGCAGGGGTAGGCACGGCTTGAAAGTGCTGAATCTGCATGGTGAGGAGGTTGAGTGAGTCAGACAAGGTGGCGAGGTTTTGGGTAATTTGCTGTAGGTCTTGTTGGTGGGTCCCGAGGAGAATCCCTTGTTGCTGGACGGCCATTCTCAGATGGGTGGGTTCCGCTGGATCCATGTGAGCCAGAACGTACAGTTATGGGTGGTGGAGGTGAAGTTTGGATCCAGAGGCAGAAAAATGCACAACAGACTAATCCAATAAATAAGGGTGATTTAATCCAGGGGAAAAAAGGGCATGGCAAAAAGGTAGCAAAACAGGACAAACACAAATGGCAAAAATAGTCTGGGTAACAAGAGACAAAAACCTGACAAAAACATGAGACAGGTAAGGACAAAAACACTAAAGCAAAAAATCATGAACAAGAAAAATCCCTTGGTGCAAAAAACATGAACTAGAAAAATAGCTAGAGAGAAAAACCATGAAAAGCATGACCGGCACAGAAATGGCTAGAGAAAACAAACGAGATGTTCTGGCAAAGTCAGAATTTGAGAATGTCCTTTAAATAAGCAGCAGGGAAACCAGGAAGTGCATTCAGGTGAGATGGAATTCCTGTCCTGGATCTGGATCGGAGCTGGTGTGTGAGATCTGTAATCTCCGGAGTGGATGTCCGGGGTGGAGCATGACAGAATCAATCCTTACCTGGGCAACAACAGACAGCATGACTATAACATTAACAGTTTTAACATGAAGTCAGTTTCATTGATGTTATAAACTCTTCACTGATGGAAACTTGAGTGCAAAACTGTTCATGACAACTGCAGTCCTAAAGTTAGCAAGTCAACTGTAGTCCTCAGCCACAAAAGCATTACTGTAAGAGTCCAGAGCGTCCTCCAGGTGTGACTTTCAACTGTCCACATGGGGCCGTCCTCCACAGAAGTGATGCGATGAGACTCCAACCAGACACAGGGCACCAGGATGGATCAGGCATAGTCTGGCTAACGCGACTGCAAAGCTCTACGAGCTATTGGTCTGGCCAAGATATTCAGCCCAACCGTTTCCCAAAGCGCGTGGTTGACCCGCCTCCCTGAAATGCCTCAGTTTGCTACTGGTCAAAGCCAGAAAAGGCTGTGACGAAGCTTAAACCAATCACATCACTCTTTCCTCTGACGTATGTGACGCGACGATAGGATTCTCGCTGAGCCCCATTGATTTGGCTACTAGCGGGGCTAACTGGTAGATTAAACTCTTACCGAAGCCGGTCGGGAGCAAGGCGAAAACGTCCTTCCTTTCAATAAATACCTCCAGGGCTGCTCTTTGCTCCGTCTTCAATGAGAACTTCCCGTTGAATGCTTTCAATGCAGCATGATTCTGTAAACAATCTATGGCTTCCGGTCGCAGTTCTACTACGTCACTGCCTTGAACACGCCTCTACCCAGGGCCGTTGGAGATGCTCAAAGTTGATTGGCTCCCGATTTTTCCAGAGCTTGGAAGAGCTGTAGATAGCTTGCCTGGCCAGACTAAGCTCGCAACAGGCCCTCGTGTTGCGTCACGCTTAGGATGGGCGGGCCCAGGCTAGATCAGGCAGGTCCGAGGAGCAGAAGAGGGTCAGCATCTCGATCTCAGGATTGACATGTAACTCAGAGGGACAGATTTGGGGGGGGGGGAGGGAGAGAGAAAGAAAACACAGGTTGTTAGGTATGCCCAATGTCACCTGAATAAGTAGGAACAGTATACATATTGCACTGAGTACAAGCAGGGACTCCGGCAACTAACTATGACAGCATAACTAAAAGGGGAGAGCCAGAAGGTAACACAGGCATGAGGGGCCCCGGGACATAAAGCAGCAGCCATTACACCATCAACAAACTCGAGTGAGCAAGCGAGTGGGGGACTGACAGCATCCATACACCCCAGTTTACCAAAACACTGTCTGAGGACCCTCCAGATCTACACCTTTACCTCATAAACACCATTAACACAAGGCTTGACTAAACAGATATGTTTTCAGCCGAGACTTAAACGCTGAGACTGTGTCTGATTCCCGAACACTACTTAGAAGATAAAGATAAAGAGAAGGTCGGTGATGGAATGACGTTTATAGCTGCTATAATGTAACTGAGGAGCCAACTTTTCTCACTGACATTGTAATTACTGTCAAATCGCTGTAGTAAAAGAGGAATAAAGCACTGAAGGATGTGCTGTTATCGGATAATAATCAACTTCTAATAATCACAGTGTTAAACTCTGCTTCATCACTCACCCTGGTGTTAATTATTTTGCTATAATTGCACAACACAGTCTTGTTTCACTAACCACATCATCATCATCATCCTTTAATCTCAGACTCGATCTGCTGAGCCCAGAGTTTATTTAGTGAGCATCCATGAGTCAACTTCACACATAATCACTATAAACACCATCTTCATCAATCAGGGTGATGAATTCACTGAAACTGAAACTGGTTTTAAAGCAGAAGAGTCAAACTGAGAAATGATTCACTCAACACTGTGGAGCTTTAAAGTGAATCAGGTGAGTTACGGTAAATGAGTCAGCTTTATAAATAACTCTCCCACAGGACTCTGAATCCCATAAATGGAAAAAGTTTTCAACTTTTGGTGCAGGTTCGGGCCCACTCGTGACGTCACGACCTGAGCCTCACGGACCCCAAACGAGGTTGCCAGATTGTCCATTACCACCCTCACAAATCAATGATTATTGCAGCACGACACATTATTTTACCAAGATCTCAGCCGACTTTGAGTTCTGTTACACAGCAGATACTGTTTTTTTTTTAATGTAAATCGAGAATGGCCATGCTTGCAATAATTTTTTTTTAAATTCTGCTTTCTTGTGATAATTTATTTTTTCTTATTATAACAAAGCTCGGGCGGCACGGTGGTGTAGTAGTTAGCGCTGTCGCCTCACAGCAAGAAGATCCGGGTTCGAGCCCCATGGCCGGCGAGGGCCTTTCTGTGCGGAGTTTGCATGTTCTCCCCGTGTCCGCGTGGGTTTCCTCCGGGTGCTCCGGTTTCCCCCACAGTCCAAAGACATGCAGGTTAGGTTAACTGGTGACTCTAAATTGAGCGTAGGTGTGAATGTGAGTGTGAATGGTTGTCTGTGTCTATGTGTCAGCCCTGTGATGACCTGGCGACTTGTCCAGGGTGAACCCCGCCTTTCGCCCGTAGTCAGCTGGGATAGGATCCAGCTCGCCTGCGACCCTGTAGAACAGGATAAAGCGGCTACAGATAATGAGATGAGATGAGATAACAAAGCTCATTTTCTCGTAATAATTAGTTAATTATTTATCGTTTAGGAATTATTAATGATTTAATTTTATTTCTATTTATTCATTTTGTTTTATGGATTTATTTAGGTATTTTTATTTTTCCATTTTTTCAATTCATTCATTATTAACAGACTGAATGAATGTGAAGTCACGTGATGTCTTTAGATATAATAAAAAAGAAAATTATTAAAAATTGGTTCATGATATTTAACAATAATTTTCTCATTAAAATGAGAAAATAAGTTTATTATCTCGAATTGATGTAATAACTTAATTAGCTCAAATAAATAATTTGCTTGTTTGTTTTTAATTCCTAAAAGACTGTATAAATGACATATAAACTGACTGTGTATAATTTATTTTGTTTGTTTGTCTGCTTGTTTGTTTGTTAAATTGTTTATTTTAAGACCTAATACATAATATATACAATAAAATTGACATCATGAGAGTATTATTTGTCTCATCTCATCTCATCTCATTATCTTTAGCCGCTTTATCCTGTTCTACAGGGTCGCAGGCGAGCTGGATCCTATCCCAGCTGACTACGGGCGAAAGGCGGGGTTCACCCTGGACAAGTCGCCAGGTCATCACAGGGCTGACACATAGACACAGACAACCATTCACACTCACATTCACACCTACGGTCAATTTAGAGTCACCAGTTAACCTAACCTGCATGTCTTTGGACTGTGGGGGAAACCGGAGCACCCGGAGGAAACCCACGCGGACACGGGGAGAACATGCAAACTCCACACAGAAAGGCCCTCGCTGGCCATGGGGCTCGAACCCGGACCTTCTTGCTGTGAGGTGACAGCGCTAACCACTACACCACTGTGCCGCCCCCAACCTGATGGTTTTCTGCAAATTTCTTCAACATTATCACGTAATTATTAAAATGGTTAACAGATGTATCGTAGGAGGATGTAGCAACACCAATCTTGATGGGATTAGTACTCAATGTTTTCCAAAAGACCGGACAATGAGAGAGAAATGGGAGGGCTTCGTGCAAGGCACCTGGAAAAATTGGCTACATGCAACAGACTACAGCATCATATGTGGGGCTCACTTCACAAGGCCCGACGACTTTGAGAACTATTTGCAGTGGGAAATGGGCTTCGCAAGGCAACTTGATCTGAAAAAAGGCGCAGTTCCATCTGTCAGAATGCCCAAAGCAACACCGTCTCCATCTGTGTCAGCGTCACCAAAGGAGACATCTCATTACATTCTTCATCCAAAGGTGAAGTAACATTGCGCTCAGGTGACAATTCCATATTTCAATGCAAAATCGCTCGCTGCTAAACTTGGTCTACACAGGCTGTGCACTGAAACCGTGCAAGCTCTGCTGGCGCTTCCGCAGGTGACGTCACGAATTTGGCTCCAGACTCCTTTGGGATTTTTCCAGATGCATTTTATTTTATTTTTTTTCTGCTGTAAACAGATGGCCTTGTGCAAAATTACCCTTCTGGATGAGTGTGTAAAGGGACATACTTTCATATAAAAAACCCGAGTTTGGTCCAGGATATGCACTTTAAAACCCAAACGTCTATTAAAATCTATATAATCAGATTATTATTGGTACGTTTCTTTGTCTGTTTGTTTTTTATATGACGTTTAAAACTTTAGATATTTTTAACCCCAAATCCATTAATTTATTTATTCATTCCAAGTTCAGTAGGCATGTTCCATTAGGGACTGAAACTTCCTCCAATCTGGCAACCACGTCAAATTTCTGTTTTTTTTTTTTTATTTACTTTCTGTGAGCGCGTGAAGTCGGGAGCTGCTAAATTGTTCAGCGATTGGCTGACGCTGTTGCGGCTTCACTGTTCTGTGATTGGATGAATCCACCCATATCATTAATTATTCATAAAGTCGGCTCGAGCGTGCCGAGCAGAGCGCAGACTCAGTGCGGGTGCTGAACAGCTCAGCGGAGACATGGAGCGCGCGCTGCTGCTGCTGCTGCTTGTACAGGGTCAGTGGTTCACACTGCACACACTTTACACACTGCACACACACTGCACACACTGCACACACACTTTACACACTGCACACACACTTTACACACTGCACACACTTTACACACTGCACACACACTGCACACACTGCACACACACTTTACACACTGCACACACACTGCACACACTTTACACACTGCACACACACTGCACACACTGCACACACACTTTACACACTGCACACACTTTACACACTGCACACACACTGCACACACTTTACACACTGCACAACCTTCCAGAAAAATACACATCCAAAGCTAACAGTGTAGTTTGTGCACGTGACTGGGTTTAGATTAACAGGTGATGTGATCCACCTGCGCTCAGGTAGTGTGTGTGTGTGTTATAACAGACAAATGGACATGCTATATAGATATATGTGTAGAATAGCTGTGTGTCAAATTTCTGTTTTTTTTTTTACTTTTTATCGAAATTGATTTAACGCCATGCCTCCTATTAAATTATTAACATTAAAAGAAACACTGTGTGAAGTTCCTGGATGTCAGTTCAGCCATTTACAGTCCACAGATTTGCATTGAAGTGAAATGTAATGAATTAAACAGTGCACGTGCCAGACTTTGCATCTTTATTGCTAATATATTTCTGTGTTACGAAGTCCTTCAGGGCACGCCCCGAGCACGGCGCCTTCAGGGCACGCCGCCTTCAGGGCACGCCCCGAGCACGCCGCCTTCAGGGCACGCCCTGAGCACGGTGCCTTAAGGGCACGCCCTAAACCTGACCTCCTGTTCGTCTTGCTGACTTTTTTTTTTACAAAAAAAAAAGTTAATGCAAAAAAAAAGTTATTAAATAACAACAAACTGATTTGCATATTCATTGAATCGTCATGATCGTTTGCATATCGAAAGATGTTGTGTGAAGGCAGATGATTTTCTGAACTTAAAGTGAACTTAAATAGAACTTTAATTATGATTTATTTCTTAAAGACAGTAAAAATGTTTTCTTTGCTCTCATCGCCATAAAGTTAAGTATCTTACAAAATTCCTTAATTACCATTAAGAATGCAGATAAAGACGAGCAGTGTTCGCGACAAGGCGGGAAATAAACACGATGGAAATGCTTACAGATGGAATAACTAACTTTTTTTATAATAATATTTTGTAAACATCACCGATAACAGCTTAAAATGAAGAATGGATAAACAACAAACAATGGTGCTCAGTGATCTTAGTAACATGAGAAGCTGTGATTTTATTTATTTATTTATTTATTTATTTATTTTGTCATAACTTCATGAGAGAATAAAGACAGGCTGATGAGGAACAAATGTTTCATAACGCAGCTGAGAACAAGAACTAACTTGTTTAGTGGACGTCCCACAACATTTAAATGTAACCATAAATGGATAAATCGTATGATGTGTTCACTAATAAATAAATAATCAGAATTATTGGTACACTCTCAAAAGAGATGTGTTAAAAACAACACATCAGCGTGTTTATATAAGGACAACACAGTTTGTGTTAATAAAACACAAACTATGTTGTTTTAACACACTAGTGTGTTAAATAGTTCAACACAGTTACTGTGTTATAGAGTTCAACACATTTATTAACACAAACTGTGTTGTCCTTATATAAACACGCTGATGTGTTGTTTTTAACACATCTCTTTTGAGAGTGTAAATTACTGTGGAGGAATAAAACACTTTGATTTAACAGTAAGTCCACTTCATGACCATGTGACCCCGAGTGGTTTATTCCTTTGTTTATGTTTGATGCAAGCATAAAATTATATAGCGGAGATGCAAACTTTTCTGCACTCAGCCGTGTCGTGATCCTGTTGACTCGGTAGTGTTTGTGTTCTCGAACGTGCCACAGCTGTAGATGGTCCAGACCGCTGTGCTGAAGTGGGTTCGTGGCTTATTGGTCATAAAGCAGTCAGTGAACTGGAACCAGATTGGAGCTGAATGAGCAGCGTTGGATGATCTGAGCCCCTCCTCCTCTCTATCTCTCTCTGTTTCCTCTGTCTCTATTTCTGTCTCTTCCTGTCTGTATGTCTGTTTGACCCTCTGCCTGATCCTTCTGTTGCTTTCCCTCTCTCATATCCTGAGATTAATCTGAGCTCTGTCTCTTCTCCAAAGCCCTAACACCCCCCCATGCCTGTTATTTGATGATGCCTTTACAACTCGTACAGTCAGAGGTGCAAAAAAAAAAATTCAAAGTCTCTGAAATCATTAATGTGAATTCCAGACAATCTAATCTGTTGTTGTTGATACGCCTCCCTACATTTAGTCACCTGAGACAGTAATTAATATACATGTGACTTCATGTTTGTGGTTTTTTTTTTCCATAATGTCCCACAAAGCAGAAATCCCCGTTTTGCCATCGTCTGGTTTAGTTTTTGTCCTGTTAGTGTTGCTGATCAGCAAGAATGTACTTGCATGTCCATTCCTAAACCATTTCCAGTGGCATTTTTAAATGTAAAGCAGTCAAAATGACTCGCGCATACTTCTTAAGTCTTTCAACAAAAGTCAACAAACAAAAATTAAGATGTAGATCATATTTTCATGTGACCATATTTTACATGGTCACATGAAAATATGAAGTTTATCTTCAGGTGGTGAATGGCTATACCGTGAGTGAAAATATTTTCAACACAAGAAGATAAACTTCATATCTTCACACCACCATATAGTGTTCTTTATATTATATGGACACATCCACACACAAAAAAAATGCGCAACTTAATTGACAGAATTTTAATTTTGAACCGGTTCACCATTTTGCCAACATGCATCTAGTCAGCAGGAAAACACTGAGAATGACGTCATCAGAGTGAAATATTGGGAATTATTATCCTTACAGGACACTTTTTTTTCAATGGAATAAAAATGTGTTTTATTCCCTTCTAGTGGGTTTCATTCATTTGGTTTGATAGCGTGCAATATTGTTAGTATATCGCTTATCCGACGTGTATTACCGGTATGTCACTCTACCCAATGGAGAATGAGCGTTGAATATTGCAAACCATATTCATGGTTGTCAAGACAACATGACAATGTCATACATTGGAGACGTAAAACTTCCGCACTAGCAAGCGACCGTGACAATTTGTAAACAAACATGGCCACCAGGTTTGATTGATTGATTGATTCCGAACAGTAAAGAAGATATAAAACAAACAAAAAAATAAAAAATGTAATCATCAAAACATCATCATAAACAGAATAGCGTAGCCACAAGGCAATAACATAATAATGTTCGGAAAGGATTAGAAAGAAGTAAATAACTTATCAAATCCTAACCCTCTTCTTCTTCTTCATGTGTCAGGCCTGGCACAGGCATCGACGATCATGGTCTGCCAGTCAGTTCTGTTGCCAGTAAGGTGGATAAGATCATTATTGGTCAGTGAACTGTTGGTGGCAAAGGTGTTAAGGCTATTTGTATATGTCACTCTCTGTCTTCCTCGCTTTCCTTCAATTTTACCACTTAACACAAGTTTTTCTAGGCCGTCTTTTCTGTTGATGTGACCAAAGAAATCCAGTTGTCGTTTTCTGATTGTCTTAATAAGTGAACGTTTTGTTCCTGCCAGCTGTAGTACTTCATTTGTCTTTCTCTTTTCCCAAGATATTCTCAGCATTCGTCTGAGGAACCACATCTCTGTTGCCTCCAACCTCTTCTTTAAGTCATTCGTAATTGTCCAGCATTCGCAATCATATAGGAGGACTGACCATACATACGATTTTAGTGTCCTTAGTTTCGTGTCTGTTGTGGTATTTCTGTTTTTGAGTATGGAGCTCATTTTACCAAAGGTATCTTTCGCCATTGCTATGCGTCTTTTAATCTCAGTACTGCATCTTGCATCTGATGTTATCATGAAGCCGAAATATTTAAATTTAGTTACTTCTTTGATTTTTTTTCTCCTTTGCAGTTGATGTTGCATGTGGGCTTTTGCTCTTTCTTGGAGATCACCATGCATTCTGTTTTCTTTGCATTCAGTTCTAGCCCTTTTATCTCACTTTCTTCTGATACTTTGTTGAGGATTTTTTGCAGCTGGTCTTCAGAATCTGTGATGAGTACTGTATCATCTGCGTATCTTAGGTTATTGATGTTCCAGCCCTCTACTTTCAGCCCGTCATGATCACAGATATTTCGAAGGATCATTTCGCTGTAGATGTTAAACAGGTCAGGTGACAATACACAGCCTTGTCTCACTCCTCTGCATATTGGTTCAAGTTTACTGACTTCACTGTCTAATCTGATCGCTGCTTCTTGTTCCCAATAAAGATTACGCCTAACCCTCTATACCACTGCTAATCAAACGTCACTTTCCACCATAATAAACTATATATACAAAAGAAAGCAAAATCAACAAAAAAAACAACATACCAACATGGTATAATATCGCCCAAATCATATATATATACAGATATTTATGCTATGCATATATACACACATACAATACATATATACAGTACATACATATACACATACCTATAACTATACACATCCATATGTACACAGACACCCATATCATAATTATACATATTATGCTTATATATTATATAGTTATGCACTAATATAATATATACAAAAGTGAGTATTTGTGTGTGTGTGTGTGTGTGTGTGTGTGTATATATCCGTTTTACCCATACCCACATATATTATCAATAGCATGTTATTGTAATTCCTCCTCCCTATACCTCATAAACATCTGTTCCTTATACCTTTTTTTGAACTGGTTTATAGTTGTACATTTCATGAGCTCCACATTCAAACTGTTCCATAGCTTTACTCCACAAATAGAAATACTGAACATTTTTAACGTTGTCCTAGCACTGCGAATTTTAAATTTCAATTTCCCCCTAAAATTATAGCCCCCCTCTCTATCCGAGAACATTGTTTGGATATTCCTTGGTACTTTATAATTCCTTACTTTGTACATTACTAAGGCAGTTTTATATTCTATAATATCCCTGAATTTTAAACATTTTGAATGTAAGAATAGTGAATTAGTATGATCTCGGTAACCAGCACTATGAATTATTCTTATAGCTCTTTTTTGAAGTATAGTTATTGCATGAAGTGAACATTTATACGTATTTCCCCACACCACTGAGCAGTAATTTAAGTACGGTAAAACCAGGGAACAGTAAAGAATGCGGAGTGAATTATAGTCCAGGACGTGCTTAGCTTTACTCAACACAGATATGCTTCTTGATAGTTTCATTAGTATGTATTTTATATGCGATTTCCTATTAATTCTATCATCTATTATTACCCCAAGAAATGTATTATTAGAAACTCTTTCAATATCAACACCATCTACCTGCACATTTATTGCCCTATTTATTTTATAATTATTAAATAACATGATTTTTGTTTTAGACAGATTTAATGATAATTTATTTCGATCAAACCAACTTTTTAACCTGCACAATTCTGAAGAGATTGTTTTCTAACTCATGTAAATTTGTTCCAGAACAAAACATATTTGTGTCATCTGCAAATAATACCATCTTAAATATCTTTGATACATTGCACATATCATTTATATAAAGAATAAACAATTTGGGACCCAATAGAGTCATTCCATGTCAATTCACACAAATGCCCAAAACCTCCCCAGTGACACCTCTTCAATTTGGCTCATTTTTATTTTCTTAGTGCCTTATGATGTCAAATGAAAGAATCCAAAATTTTAGCTTCTTAGCTCGAACGTTTTTTGAGTTATGGCCCTTCAAAGTTTGGGTGCCACGCCCACTTTTGGGGTCCGGGAATTGCGCACTTAATTTGCAAGCATTTTTGGAGGCCCATGTTTTTTGTTCTAAGGGGGATATAGACCTGTAAATTGCTATATCTATGTATTCTGGCCCTGTCTATCAGATGCTGCACCTAAAAATAGCACAGGTTCACTAACTTTATAGATATTAACCCCTTAAAAGTGGATTTTTTAATGACACAATTTTTTTGACATTTTGGGGTCCATACCTTGGAAAGTTTTTATGTTGATGGGGTTTCAACTGATTTATCATATTTGGGAACTCTACTGTGTACTTAGAGTTTCAGGGCACTTAGAGGTTTGGTGGGGGTACAGGAGGGCACCAAATATGGCTTCGGGACAAAATTACCGTTTGGTACGTCCTACTTCAGGCCATTAGTTGGCTATGTGGGCACATGATGACTGGAATGAGCCTTTAACCCTATCAACAGACACCTTTTATCAAACTTTTAAGCCATTAAAAACTTTGATTATCCAACTCCTTCAATATAAACTAAGCATTTGTATATGGTACTGTTTTTGCATATTTTCTGAAAAATCCTAAGTCCGGAAAGTAGGTCAACTGTTGTTTTGACTGCCTATTCATGTTTAAGGTAGTAAAAGCACACCCATATAGTGATTTTAATCTATGGGAAGATTATTTATACCCAATACCCCATTAGTTATATTGACAGTTACAAGGGATAAACTCTTTCCCGGCTGTTTCACGATGCTGTTTTTTTTTTTTTTTTTTTTTACATTTGACACCTTTCCCTGTATCCAACCAAACTCTGACCACTATACACTTAATAGTTAAATGCATTTTTCAAACAGGAAAGGGAAAGATGCAAACAAGGGGATGATCCCAAGAAAAACATCCTGGTTGCTTTACTACATTTGTTCTGACATCCGATCTGGAAGTTAAACCTAGACTCATCAGGGTTTTTTTTTTTTTTCAAGAAAAGAGGAAGGGGCCCCTAGCCACTCGTGGGGAAAATTTGCATATCAATTAGTAAAAAGGGGAAATATATATATATATATATATATATATATATATATATATATATATATATATATATATATATATATATATAAAAAGATTATTTTATTATAATCATTATAAACATGAAGGGGGCAAGGGTATTCATGAAGAACTCTCTATATTTTTGATACATACCTTTCTTCTATACAATTGTTTTAAAGTATTGATCATAAAGACATCTAAATGTTAACAGTTTTATGCTATGTGTTCACTACTTACAATAATTGGTTATTTCAATATCAAAGTCTTGAGCATATGGCTCAAACCCACTGGTATTTTCATGAACAGTTAGCATTAAAAAATCAGAGATATCTGTAAACAAATGTTTCACTTTTGTAACAATTATTTTGTATACAAAGTAAAATTAATTTGTAACAAACTGTGACATCACACAAAGGCTCCCAAGCTGAGTATTTGCTTGCTTATAAATATCTAAACTGAATTCACAGAGAAAAGAGGATTGTTTCAATAAGGTCATTGTCGGGAGGGGAAGGCACCAATATTCGGTGTCGGTTTGTTAACCAAAAAAATCCCCTGCTCATGGAAGATGGAACAAAATACTTGCAAGATTGGTTTGTCACTAAATGATGACTGCCATAAAGTTGTATATTCTAGGCAGAAAGGTCTCTTTACTGTTGCCAGTTTTCCTGCATCTGATAGGAGACTACTGGAATGACGAACGGGATTATCGTTTCCCGACGATGACATCATCTGCTACCATCATGAGAAGGTGTTTTAGTACCTTTTGATTTGAATTGGCAGTTAGAACAACAGCTGACCTACTTTCCGGACTTTTCGGATTTTTCAGAAAATATGCAAAAACAGTACCATATACAAATGCTTAGTTTATATTGAAGGAGTTGGATAATCAAAGTTTTTATTGGCTTAAAAGTTTGATAAAAGGTGTCTGTTGATAGGGTTAAAGGCTCATTCCAGTCATCATGTGCCCACATGGCCAACTAATGGCCTGAAGTAGGACGTACCAAACGGTAATTTTGTCCCGAAGCCATATTTGGGGCCCTCCTGTACCCCCACCAAACCTCTGAGTGCCCTGAAACTCTCTAAGTACACAGTAGAGTTCCCAAATATAATGATAAATCAGTTTAAACCCTATCAACACAAAAACTTTCCAAGATATGGACCCCTGAAATGTCAAAAAAAAAATTGCCATTAAAAAAATCCACTTTTAAGGGGTTAATATCTCTAAAGTTAGTAAACTTGTGCTATTTTTAGGTGCAGAATCAGATAGACAGGGCCAGAATACATAGATATAGCAATTTACAGGTCTATATTCCCCTTAGAACAAAAGATATGGGCCTCCAAAAATGCTTGCAAATTAAGTGTACAATTCCCAGAACCCAAAAGTGGGCATGGCACCCAAACTTTGAAGGGCCAAAATTCAAAAACTGTTCCAGCTAGGAAGCTAAAATTTTGGATTCTTTCTTTTGACATCATAAGGCACTAATAAAATAAATATCAGGCAAATTGAAGAGGTGTCACTGGGGAGGGTGTGTGAATTGACATGGAATGACCCAGTACTGACCCCTGAGGGACACCACAATCAATATTCAAACGAGTTGAGACAGAGTCACCCAACTTCACAAATTGAATCCTGTTGCTGAAATAACTTTTTATCCAATTTAATACAACTCCCCTTATTCCATATTGTTCCATCTTATTAATTAATATATCATGTTTGCTTCATTAAATACGGAAGATTTTGAGAGAATTTTGAAAGAGAAAGATGCATTGAACTCCTGAAAGGAATGTATAATAATAATAATAATAATAATAATAATATTGGCTGGTGTTGAGTGGTCTGTCAGATATATTTCATTCAGCTGCTCGTCTTCGACTCGTTCAGTATCATGCTAGCTGAATCGAATATATCTGATGGACCACTCAACACCAGACAATATAATTTAAAAATGTCACTCAGATCTGTGATGGATTTCGTCTGAAAAATGCGAGTTTTTCAACACAAGAAGATAAACTTCATATCTTCAAGCCAATGTGTGATTTTCTTTTTATTATATCGACACATTCACAAACAAAAAGTCCCCAAATTTATCAAAACCGCTCACTCGTCGGTTTCCTCACGAGTGACCGATAGAAATTTATGTCCTGGTTTTTTTGTGTGTGTTCACATTTTCTCCCTAATTTGGTCTTGGCGAATTCCCACCAGCTCTTCATGAAATCAGCCAAATGCATGTTTTTCAAACCGTTATGACAGGGTTATGGAACACACTCCGAAGAAAGCGCTGTCTGCCCTCTTCCACATACATGAGGTCACAGCTGGGCATGATTGGTCCTCCTTGATGTGATTGACAGTAAAGTGTGTGTGTGTGTGTGTGTGTGAGAGTGTGTGTGTGAGAGTACACCCTGACATACTGAGAGCTCAGAGCCTTTAGTTTGGCGTCGTAGCCACCGATGCCTGTAGCATCGATCTCTCCATCTCCACATGACGGGGTGAACAATTTTCTGTTGCGTCACTCAGCAGCACCTGTGTGTGGGTTTTTTTTTTTTTTGACCCCATAAAATGTTTTCTTTTGTCTTGCTGCTACATGCCTGACCCCCACCTGAAATCTGCACCATTGTGCACTTCTTAAACCCTTTCAAAGCTGAATATCGGCCTCCGGTACGTATTAAAATGTGTTTTGCTTAACTTTCCTCAACGTATTCCAACTCAACCCAGAAACTAACTTCAGTGTTAGTGTGTTAAATTACTTCCAGCGGCATGAGGACAGGATCGAACCTGTAGCTGGATGTGTGGAATGTGTGTAAATGTTTCCTGTAATCTCTGTGATGTGTGAAATCACAGGTACTGGATTGGTATTGAAGCTATTAAAGGGATGAATCTTTTTTTTTTTTCTTTCCCCTCAAATGACCTGCATTAGCCAGGACATGTTTGGTGTCTGACATTCTTTAGTTTTGCATGAACAAGGAACAAAAGCTCTTTTTCTTTTAGTCAGATAACATGGTTTAGGATTGTAATCTCATCTGAAGAAAAGAGTTGGAAAATGCTGTGTTTTATTGTTCATCATTCACGTTACTTCTGGTAATGGGTGTGTAATGATGTAAAGAAAAAAATGTTTGTGTTGAGAATACCAAGATGGCATGGGTAATGCTGAACATGATACTACCACCACCATGCTTCACAGCGAGGAGGATGGAGTGCACAGGGATACAGTTAGTGTTGACTTTCGGCCAAACGTCGTGATTTGTTCCAAGGCCAAAAAAATTTAACTTGGTCTCGTCAGATTAGAAATATCTATTTTTAAAGACTTTATTTTTTTATTAATAAAATTGTCCTTTTTAAATAAAAAATTAAAATGCATATGATGCTTATCATGTATCGTAAAAATGAATTGTAATGATTTTTTTTTTTTGCATAATCACTTTGTCCACCTCAGTATGCAGTCTGTAGACACACTAATGAGTCCCGAAGTGTGTGTGTGTGTGTGTGTGTGTGTGTGTGTGTGTGTGTGTGTGTAGCTTTCGCATAAACTACGCACAGACTTTTTAAATGATCCGTGATCTGTTAAGTTGTGTATATACTGGAAATCTATGCTCCTGGAAATGTTTCACTTCTTTCCAAAGCGGTGCATAGGCATGCAGTCGTGATTGATGTTGGGATGATCCAGTCATGGCCTAAACTTCCTGGTTTATTTTCCAAGGAATGGCTTAATTACTCGTGTGACCTGTAGAGGTGACTAGACAGCTGTGATTGAGCATCGAAAGAAAAAGGAAAAAAAAAGTCTCTCTCAGTGACGCGCAAGTCCCCTGGAAGGAAAAATAGGATAAACAGTTTGATTTTTGTGGCTCGTGTTTGTTCCTGTGTTGTTTCTGAGAAGATCTTGTGGAGACGGAGATGTTTGTGAAGAGCACGCGAGCTCGAGTGGAATTCTGACGATTTTATACAAAGAGACACGTGAAGCAGGATTCAGTCCAAACTATGAGGGATGGAAAACCGTCCTTAGTTGTGTGTGTGTGTGTGTGTGTGTGTGTGTGTGTGTGTGTGTGTGTGTGTGTGTGTGTGAGAGAGAGAGAGAATTTGAGCCATTTGGATGTTTGCGGTATATGTATGGCGTGTCCAGCATGTACAAATTTCGCTATCTACTTCGAAATGGTTACTACGGTAGAGTTAGTGACGTCATTGGAGACAGGGGACATGATACTCTTCAGGAATATAACTTTTTTTGACTTAAAATATGAAAGCTGGTCAGATGAAGATGAAAAGGAAGAAGGGACGCTGATTTTTTTTTTTAAAGAACCTTTAAAGGGAATGCACTATAAATCAGCATGCAATACGGTAGCTAGCCGAGTGAGTGGGTGTGGCTTCTTCAGGACCTAATTCTGCTAGCAGAGCAAAAATTAAACAGAACGTTTGGCCATATTGTTTTCAAAATGTCACTTACTTGATATTAATTTCTTGTTTATAGAACCGTTGTATAAAAGTGACCTCACACTTGAGGTTGTTGTGTTGTACTGAATATCAGCACGGCTGGGATCCGGTCGCAGGTGAAGCGTCATCGCTAATCACAGCCGTCACGACAATCTCAAGTGTTATGTCTCTTTTGTATACAGCAATTCTATCGGCGTAGATCACTCCGGCTCCATCTAGTCCAGAAGGAACGATCTAAAGTGGGCCACCTTGCGCAATAAATGTTGCGAGCTCTATACACTATATACAAGCTATATATAGAAGCGATATCCACCCTAGGAATCCCGACCTATTTACCAGAAAGAATCCAAAACAGCGAGGAATTGACCGAGAAGAAGTGATTTTTGTTGAACTGCTCATTAAGGCTTAATTAGTCCATAACTTCATTAATAATTGTAATGAATTAAATCTGGGTAGAAGTTCTATACACCCTATGTACCCCAACCTTCATGCCAGAAAGAATCAAAATTGATGAAGGATTGACAGAGAAGAAGCGATTTGTGTGGAAACTGCTGGTTAGGGATTGATTAATTACTCTATCTTCATTATTAATTGCAATTATGCAAATTTGGGTAGAAGCTATATGCACCTCAGGTAGACCTACCTTCTTGCCAAAAAGAATAAAAATCGGTGAAGAACTGAAAGAGAAGAAGCGATTTTTGTGAAATGTGGACGACACAATGGACGACAGACAACACATGATGGCGTAAACTCATCACCTGTCAGACAGATGAGGTACTTAATATCAAGTGACATTTTGGACACAATATGGCCAAATGTTCTGTCTGTTTTTGTTCCACCAGCGGAAATAGATCCTGAAGAAGCCACACTCACTCTGCTAGCTGCTGTATCTCACATTGATTTTGTACTACAGTCCCTTTAAAGGTTAAAAAAAGGAAAAGAATCAGCATCCCTTCTTCCTTTTCATCTTCATCTGACCAGCTTTCATATTTTAAGTCAAACGTTACATTCCTGAAAAGTATCACATCCCCTGATGATGTCACCAACTCTACCGCTACCGTGGTAACCATTTAGAAGTTGATAGTGAAATTTTTAGGGTGGCACGGTGGTGTAGTGGTTAGCGCTGTCACCTCACAGCAAGAAGGTCTGGGTTCGAGCCCCGTGGGGCCTTTCTGTGTGGAGTTTGCATGTTCTCCCCGTGTCCGCGTGGGTTTCCTCCGGGTGCTCCGGTTTCCCCCACAGTCCAAAGACATGCAGGTTAGGTTAACTGGTGACTCTAAATTGACCGTAGGTGTGAATGTGAGTGTGAATGGTTGTCTGTGTCTATCACTGCGTTCACACTGCAAGGCTTAATGCTCAATTCCGATTTTTTTGTGAAATCCGATTTTTTTGTGAGGTCGTTCACATTAACAAATATATGCGACTTGTATGTGATCCTCAGTATGAACAAAAAGCGACCTAAAAGTGTTCCGCATGCGCATTGCAGGATACGACGACGTCACACGCAGTGAGCATGGCCAGTGTTTACGGAAGTAAAACCGCCCGGTTGCGGTATGACCCATCCAATCTAGCTTGAATAGCTGCTTCCCCCCAAATGGAAATCAGCTCCCTAACCTCTGCGTCCTTCCATTGAGAAGATTCAGAACCTTCACAGCCCGAAGCGTCCCTCGCATTGATGTCATGCGCAGGGGCGCAGATACGTTTTTTGAACTGAGGGGGACAAAAAACTGTGGGGGACAAAGCTGCCAGCAAACCAACCCCAACCCCGATATGCCTGTCAAACTTGTTGTAGGTTACCATAGCAACCAAGCTCGAGCTCGCAACCTGTGCAGTCTGCGCAGCTCAACCAACCGAATATCAGTCTTTGTTTTGTTTTATGTGAGTTGTTGCAACTATGTATACACTGCTGTGCACCTCAATAAACCGAATGGTAATTAGTCTTTTGATTTTTCCATGAGGTTTGCCTTATGCAAAGAAAGACAGCATAGACGTTTTTTCCTCCCTATAAGTGGGGGGGACCGAACGAGGTGAATTTAAATCTGGGTGGGACGAGTCCCACCCTCTATCTGCGCCCGTGATTATGCGCCATGTTGTTGTAACTTTTTTTGAGAGACCCGCCGCCTACTTCAGCGCAGAATAGTGACGTTTGTGGCTTGTTGATGACGTGTAAGTCGGATGAATGCGACCTGGCGGTTCAGACTGAAGTCGCATATGAAAAGAGCGGATAGGAATCGGAATTAGGACCACATATCCAAACGGCCTGGGTCGGATTTGAAAAAATCGGATCTGTGTCGTTCATATTGTCAATAAAAGATCGGATACAGGTCACATATGGGCGAAAAGATCGGATTTGAGTCACTTCAGTCTGCAGTGTGAACGTAGCCTATGTGTCAGCCCTGTGATGACCTGGCGACTTGTCCAGGGTGAACCCCGCCTTTCGCCCGTAGTCAGCTGGGATAGGCTCCAGCTCGCCTGCGACCCTGTAGAACAGGATAAAGCGGCTACAGATAATGAGTGAAATTTTTACGTGTCGGACGCAGACGAGCCATGCAGTGAAACATCACAGTGACGTTCTGTGGAATATCTGCGCTCTCGGAACGCCACCCGACCAATCAGATCAGTGGACAGGAAACTATCTGTTCTATAAACGCTGTGTACAGAGACATGTGTACATCACACATTACATCTGTAGCATGAATGACTGAATGTTTGTTAATGCGCTCATTCTAATTTGCCATTGTTTCCATAGTAACGACTCACTCACTCATTCGCAGGGGCCGTCCTCTCAGGAGCCGTGATTCCGTTAACCTGCCGAATGAACAATTTGAAATCGTGAGCTAAAAACAATAATGGGGGGAAAAAAATAAGGTGGTTTTTCAGACGGTTCAATAAAGTAATATTGCGTAAAAAAAAAGAAAACTTTGTATTTAAGTCACATGATCTGATGAGTGAATGGAAATGCTATGTTTCTGAAGAATGAGTGCTGTGTAAGAGACCGTGAGAGGAGAAAACCCAGCTTCAATGGTCGAACCTCACTCCGTGGAAATGCAGAACATTCGCAGTTGTGTTTTGTCGACTTAAAAAAAAAATCTTCTCTTATGAAAGACACTTCAGCAGAAACCCGGCGACTGAAACCCGGTGCAAGTGAATCTGCGGAGTACAAGAAAAGGCAAAAGAAGCGCAGAGTCTCGGTGTGTCCGTGCTGTCGGGGCTTCAAGGGAGAGTTTCATGCAACAGTGTGATGCTGCAATGTGATTATTATTGTTTATTAGAATATTTGATTTATTAGAATATTTTTCACTAAGAGTGATGAATAATAGACATGTTTCTACAGTGAATGTACAGTGGAACTGTTTTCTCACCAAGTTTTAATGACTTTCAGAGGAAGCAGAGTTTCAGAGTGATCATCTGTGGTTTGTGTGTGGTTTGTGTTGTCAGTTGTGAAGGCTTTTTTTCCCCCATCTGGAGGAGTTTCCTTTTGTGTGTGTGGTGTGGGTGGTTTTTTTTTTTTTTTTTTTTGTTCCCCCCCTTCTGAATTTTAGGTCACAAACTGATTATTATCTCTGTGTGTGTGTCTGCAGCATTGGTCTTGCTCTTCGTATCTGTGTGTCTAATGTAACTCTGTGTGTGTGTGTGTGTGTGTGTGTGTGTGTGTGTGTGTGCAGGTTGGTGTATTGAACACTCTCAGGGATTTAATGTGGGAACGTCAGGAGCCAAAATTTTCTCAGGCCCAGAAAAGGACGAGTTTGGGTACACAGTGCAACAGTTCAGCAATGACCAGGGAAAATGGTAAGGTGTGTGTGTGTGTGTGTGTGTGTGTGTGTGTGTGTGTGTGTGTGTGTGTGTGTGTGTTGTATTAACGAACTACATATTTGTGCAAGACAGAAACAGAATGCTGACTCTTTTCCCATCATCAAAAAACTCCCAATCCTATGAATAAATATGCAAATCAGGAACGCTCTCAAACCCACATGCCTCACCCCTCACTGCTGTATCATCTGTATTTGCAAATTATGTTTGTCACTTACACAGATTGTCCAGTTTATAGATTAGATTTTACATGCAAGAAGTCACACCCACTTCATTGGGACCAACAGATACAAAGGCCACACCTCTTACTTTTAAGATTGACACACACGTGCCACACCTCCTTCAGTCAGGCTGACGGACAAGAGGTCACACATCCTTAATTGGAATTAACTATTCCGAAGAGAGACCACGCCTCCTGTACTAGGACAGACAGACTTCGTTAAGACTAAGACAAGAAGCCACGCCTCTGTAGTAGGGACTAACAAGCACGGAGGCCACGCCTCCTTCATTTTGACTGATGGGCTATGCTTGTGCATAAGGATTGACAGACAAGAGGCTGCACCTTTTTAATTAAGATTGACAGGCACATAGGCCACGCCTCCAGTGAAACTGAGGCACTTGGGCCACACCTCCTTTTCTTTTCACACAGACTTCATACTATAAAGTTATGAAAATGTTACTGTATAAATAATTGATAGTAATGCACGTCCATATGATACACTAGTACAGAGATTTTCTCACATTTAAAAAACATTTTTAAAAACCTTTCTAAATGTATTACACAGCCTCTTTATATTTGTTCTGACTTCACGCACACTACAGAGCATCAGCACTTCCCCCTGCACTTCCTGTCTTGGTGTGTAGTGTCTGCAGGCTGTAGATCCCTGTGGAGCACAGTTTCTTTGGAACTTATCACAGGAGAAATGGGCTCCTTCCTCTAATTTACTGCACAAACAAATGCAAAGCCTCCGTTTCGAACCGTGTCATGGTTTTCTCAGTGTGCCAGCGGATGCAGCAGCCAGAGTGCGGAAAATATTCAGAACAATGTACAGGATACCGATGCAGTGAAAATTCCCCTCGACGTGTCCAGACTTTGTCGTGTTCCTCTGGTTTTAATGGCTACTATTATTACTGTGTCACTGAGACTGACTGGCACTGAGGCCACACCTCCTTTTCTAAGACTGATGACCTCTGAGACCACACCTCCTTTACTCTCATTGGCTCTCTTTACGAGGCCTGATAAGCACAGATGCTACACCTCCTTAACTCTGACTGACACAGACTACGCCTTCTTCCCTGGAGCTGATATGCACAAAGCCCACGCCTCCTTTACTGGGACTAAGGGACACTTAGGACACGCCTCCTTCACTGGGACGAATGGGACTTGCAGACAAATCTCATCTCATCTCATTATCTGTAGCCGCTTTATCCTGTTCTACAGGGTCGCAGGCAAGCTGGAGCCTATCCCAGCTGACTACGGGCGAAAGGCGGGGTACACCCTGGACAAGTCGCCAGGTGCAGACAAATCTTTTATTTTTTCTTATATTACACTTGCACTAGAGATCATGAGTAAATCATTTATTTAACTTTTCCACCAACCATGAATAATTATGTGATTTTTAAATATTTAGCCCTTATGTAGCATTAGGAAGTTACTGATAAAGCCAAGCTGACAATAAATGACAACAATAAGATAAACTATAGCTGTGAGCAGTGATGATGGGGCTAAGCATCCCAGCAGGGCATAGTTGCCATGGAAACTTCATGCCATTTTGTCAAGGATGTGGTTGTATGCAAGTTTAATTTTGGTTGCCCAAAGATTGGCCAGGATATGAGCTCACTTCCCTGTCGAATATGTTCTCAGAGCAGCAAACCACAACGTGTTCTGATGTTGGTATGACAAAAGGCCTGACTTGGGGGTGTCATCAGATTTTAAGACCACCGACATGAACAATTTTCCCTCATTATTACACCTACGAGTGGTCAGATGGGGTAATTGTTGCTGGACTCCCTCCGGTCAGTCTCTTGAGTCATTTCACCAAGTTTGGTGTAGATTATAAAAAAGCATTACTGAGAAATAGCCTCGCTTGCTGTTTGGTGGCTTCTCTGCAAACATACATTTGCAGAACAGAAACTAGTAATGTGTCTAGACCTCAGCATCTAAAAAGGCATGGCTTCAAATAGTCATTATTTTAGACCAAAGATATAAAGAATAATGACAATTATAGCACCCCTGTGTAGTAAAAATGGGCATTTCTTTTCTCGATTCCCTGTGGGTGGGGTTTTGGGTCAGTACAGTGGTGCTTGAAAGTTTGTGAACCCTTTAGAATTTTCTATATTTCTGCATAAATATGACCTAAAACATCATCAGATTTTCACACAAGTCCTAAAAGTAGATAAAGAGAACCCAGTTAAACAAATGAGACAAAAATATTATACTTGGTCATTTATTTATTGAGGAAAATGATCCAATATTGCATATCTGTGAGTGGCAAAAGTATGTGACCCTTTGCTTTCAGTATCTGGTGTGACCCCCTTGTGCAGCAATAACTGCAACTAAACGTTTGGGGTAACTGTTGATCAGTCCTGCACACCGGCTTGGAGGAATTTTAGCCCGTTCCTCCGTACAGAACAGCTTCAACTCTGGGATGTTGGTGGGTTTCCTCACATGAACTGCTCGCTTCAGGTCCTTCCACAACATTTCCATTGGATTAAGGTCAGGACTTTGACTTGGCCATTCCAAAACTTTAACTTTATTCTTCTTTAACCATTTTTTTGTAGAATGACTTGTGTACTTAGGGTCGTTGTCTTGCTGCATGACCCACCTTCTCTTGAGATTCAGTTCATGGACAGATGTCCTGACATTTTCCTTTAGAATTCACTGGTATAATTCAGAATTCATTGTTCCATCAATCATGGCAAGCTGTCCTGGCCCAGATGCAGCAAAACAGGCCCAAACCATGATACTACCACCACCATGTTTCACAGATGGGATAAGGTTCTTATACTGGAATGCAGTGTTTTCCTTTCTCCAAACATAACGCTTCTCATTGAAACCAAAAAGTTCTATTTTGGTCTCATCCGTCCACAGAACATTTTTTCCAGTAGCCTTCTGGCTTGTCCATGTGATCTTTAGCAAACTGCAGACGAGCAGCAATGTTCTTTTTAGGAGTGGAGTGGCTTTCTTTTCGCAACCCTGCCATGCACATCATTATTGTTCAGTGTTCTCCTGATGGTGGACTCATGAACATTAACATTAGCCAATGTGAGAGAGGCCTTCAGTTGCTTAGAAGTTACCCTGGGGTCCTTTGTGACCTCACCGACGATTACCCGCCTTGCTCTTGGAGTGATCTTTGTTGGTCGACCACTCCTGGGGAGGGTAACAATGGTCTTGAATTTCCTCCATTTGTACACAATCTGTCTGACTGTGGATTGGTGGAGTCCAAACTCTTTAGAGATGGTTTTGTAACCTTTTGCAGCCTGATGAGCATCAACAACACTTTTTCTGAGGTCCTCAGAAATCTCCTTTGTTCATGCCATGATACACTTCCACAAACATGTGTTGTGAAGATCAGACTTTGATAGATCCCTGTTCTTTAAATAAAACAGGGTGCCCACTCACACCTGATTGTCATCCCATTGATTGAAAACACCTGACTCTAATTTCACCTTCAAATTAATTGCTAATCCTAGAGGTTCACATACTTTTGCCACTCACAGATATGTAATGTTGGATCATTTTCCTCATTAAATAAATCACCAAGTATAATATTTTTGTCTCATTTGTTTAACTGGGTTCTCTTTTTCTACTTTTAGGACTTGTGTGAAAATCTGATGATGTTTTAGGTCATATTTATGCAGAAATATAGAAAATTTTAAAGGGTTCACAAACTTTCAAGCACCACTGTACACCAAGTTTGGTGTAGAAACATAAAAGCATTGCTGAGATACCATATGGGCTCACTTCCAGGCCTTTCAATTACATGAAACCTGCGATGGATAACGTCGTAGGCGCCCAAATTAAAAAGGCGCCCAAATTAAGGTCAAGCGCCCAAAATATGCTACCAAAAGTATAAAAAAAAAAAAAAATCTCATCTCATCATCTCTAGCCGCTTTGTCCTGTTCTACAGGGTCGCAGGCGAGCTGGAGCCTATCCCAGCTGACTATGGGCGAAAGGCGGGGTACACCCTGGACAAGTCGCCAGGTCATCACAGGGCTGACACATAGCCCATGTTTACATTAGACCGTATCAGCGGATCATCAGATTAACGTTTTTAAAACGATTAGTGTGCACACAGCAACACCAATACACGATTTGCGTGCACACAGCAACACCAATACACGATTTGCGTGCACACAGCAATACCAATACATGGATACGCTCGGCTCCGCAGGCATCCTGCGCTCCAAATCACTCCGCCCTGAACAGCGAGTGCCCTCTGGAGGGTGCGCACTCCGGCCTTGCGCAGCTCACAGAGCGCGCGAGTGAAGTGCACAAGCTGTGATTCGGGACTGAGCCGCTGTGTGTGTGATCCCAGCGCATATCACTTACCACTTGCAAGTGGAAGGATGGCAAGCCTAAAGACAATCATAACTACACAATGGGCAGTATTTGCATCAGTATTTGCAGTATTTTCATACTTTTATACTCTTTAATGAAAGGTGATACAAGGCGGAAGTCCGCGCCGTTTTTCAGCAGTCGCGTCACATGACCAACGCCAGCGAATCAGGAAGGTGGATGTCACAGTGACGTTGTCCAATGAGACGCCAGCTAGAGCTCAGCACAGCGTATCCGCGTATTCTGAATGTTTACACAGCACCGGAGCTGACACGATCTGGATTGAATACGTGGACGCTGGCGGATTCCCGTTTCCCGGCGTTTCCAGGCGGTTTAATGTAAACGGACAGTGCATCCGCGAAGAAAACGAGACAGATACGGTCTAATGTAAACGTAGCCATAGACACAGACAACCATTCACACTCACATTCACACCTACGGTCAATTTAGAGTCACCAGTTAACCTAACCTGCATGTCTTTGGACTGTGGGGGAAACCGGAGCACCCGGAGGAAACCCACACGGGGAGAACATGCAAACTCCACACAGAAAGGCCCTTGCCGGCCGCTGGGCTCGAACCCAGGACCTTCTTGCTGTGAGGCGACAGCGCTAACCACTACACCACCTTGCTGCCCCTGTTTGGCAACTTTACAATCAAAATTCAGAACAATCTGGAGCTGAACACGCTCAAAACTGTGGAGATAACCGTGGACTTTAGGAGGAGCCCCCCCACCCTGCTGCCCATCACCATCACCAACAACACTGTGACTGCTGTTGAAACCTTCAGGTTTCTGGGCTCCACAATCTCCCGGGACCTGAAGTGGGAGACCAAGACAGTCACCATCATCAAAAAGGCCCAGCAGAGGTTGTACTTTCTGCGCCAGCTCAGGAAGCTCAACCTGTCTAAGGAGCTGCTGACACAATTCTACTCTGCCATCATTGTCTGTTCTCTGCTCTTCCATCACTGTTTGGTTTGGATCAGTCACCAAGCAGGACAAGAACGGACTGCAATGGACAATAAGATCTGCAGAGAAAATTATTGGTGTCAACCTGCCCTCCATCCAAGACCTGTACCTGTCCAGAGTCAGGAAACGGGCAGGTAACATCTCTGCAGACCCATCACACCCTGGTCACAAACTGTTTAAACTTCTCCCCTCTGGGAGACGCTACAGAACACTGTACGCAAAAACAACCAGACACAAGAACAGTTTTTTCCCCTCAGACGGTCTCTGTGATGAACAGCTAAAAACGGACTCAAATATCAGTAACATCAACTGTGAAATATCTGCACACTCATACCGTCATTCTGTGCACACTGTATATTTATATTTACTAATTCATCCTTGCACTATGCACCATTTTGCACCAAAAGATTTTTAAATAAATAAAATTAAAAATTAAAAAATATATGCTTGTCTATACATATATTTACCCTTCTACATGTACATAGCTTTTTGTTTTTGTCTACGCTTTTTTTAAAATCTGTTTGTACAAAGAGAGCTAAGTGAAACTGGAGTCAAATTCCTCGTGTGTTCACATCCCTGGCAGTAAAAGTGATTCTGATTCTGAAAATTCATTGCAGGACAGCTGCTATATTGTTTGACCTAGTAAAGTTCTTTGAATGACTTTTGGTCACAACCCTCTGTAGATGATGCATACAAAATTTGGTGGTGATAGGATCGACAGACAGATATATGGGCGCTGTGTGAGACGGCTGCCTCTCCAGTAGCTCTGTAGTTTTTAGCTCTTTAAACCTCCTTTTTTCCACCTTTTTTTTTTTTACTTTTCTGCTCTTCTTATGAAGACAGTGTGTTTTACTATATAACATGGATATATTTAACTTTAACACGCAACCAGGAGCCAGTTTTCTCACTTATTCGAGAGAGGAGCTGCTGGCCCTGAAAACAATGGGACGAACCGGGATACGACACCCCATCCTGGCGGAGCTGAGGAGGAAACCCAGGGGCTGCAAGGCTGGAGCTAAGCTAAAGGCTAGGCTAGCGGACAACCGGCGGTGCTACAAACCATCCATTCCCTCCGTTATCATGGGGAATGTGAACTCGCTGCCGAATAAAGTTGGCGAGCTTTCCACTCTGAACAACCAGCGGCTTTACCGGGAGAGCAGCTTATTTATCTTTACGGAGACATGGCTAACACACCTTGTACTGGATGCTAACGTGGACCTGCGGGGATTCACTGCTGTGAGAGCCGACAGAGATACTAACACATGCGGGAAAAGCAAAGGTGGCGGACTCATCATTTATGTTAACAACCGCTGGTGTAACCTGGGACATATCTCCGTAAAGACAGTTTTATGTTGCCCGGACTTGGAGCTGCTAGCAGTTAGCCTGCGGCCATATTATCTGCCGAGGGAGTTCAGTCACGTGATCACCATCTATGTTTACATCCCTCCGAGGGCAGCCGCAGCCGCTGCATGTGAAAGGATTCACTCTGTCATAGCAAGGCTGCAGACACAGCACCCTGAGGCATTTATGATCATTTCTGGGGACTTTAATGACGCTACTTTGGACTCTACTTTGGCTGCTTTTTTCCAGGCTATGTATTGTCCAACAAGGAACAACAGGACAATTGACTTGCTGTATGCTAATGTGAGGGATGCATACAGAGTCACACCCCTCCCCCCACTGGGGAAGTCTGACCACAACCTGGTTCTTCTACAGCCAAAGTACACCCCCCTGGTTCAAAGGCAGCCTGCAACAACTAGCTCCATCAGGAGGTGGTCCCCTGAAATGGAAGATGCCCTCAGGGACTGTTATGACATCACGGACTGGGATGTGCTGCTTAGTCCACACTGTGAGGACATAGAGGGGCTGACACACTGTCTGACGGATTACCTTAACTTCTGTGCAGATGTGGTCTCCCCCGCTAAGACTGTACGGTGTTACCCTAATAACAAGCCATGGGTAACACAGGAAGTCAAAGCTGTCCTCAACAGGAAGAAGGCTGCCTTCAGGAGCAGGGATAGGGAGGCAATGAAAGCAGCACAGCAGAATGTAAAATGCTGCGTGAGGGAAGCTAAGGACAGCTACAGGAGAAAGGTGGAGCAGAAGCTGAAGGAGAACAGCATGAGGGAGGTCTGGGAAGGTGTGAAAACCATCACAGGCCACAATACAAAGACCAGAGTCGTTGAGGGGACAGTGGAGAGGGCGAATGAGTTGAATGACTTTTTCAATCGGTTCAACCAGCCCACGTCCCCCCCACCCTCTCCCTCACTGCAGCCATCTCTCCTTCTTCCCTCAACACACCTCCACCCAGTCATCACAGCAGCCCCCTCCTCCCCCACCTCAACACAAACTATGCATTACTGCAGACCAGGTCAGAGGTCAACTGAGGAAGCTTCACCCCAGGAAAGCAGCAGGCCTGGACAAGGTGTGTCCCCGACTACTGAAGACCTGTGCTGCTGAACTGGGTGAACCACTCCAACGCATCTGCAACCTTAGCCTGCAGCTGGGGAGAGTGCCCACCCTCTGGAAGACATCATGTATCGTTCCAGTTCCCAAAAAGAATTGCCCCAGCAAACTGAACGACTTCCGACCAGTGGCACTCACTTCACATCTGATGAAGACGTTGGAGCGGCTCTTCCTCAGCCTCCTCAGACCCCAGGTACAACATGCCCAGGACTGTCTGCAGTTTGCGTACTGGGCAGGTGTCTGTGTGGAAGACGCCATTCTCTACCTGCTACACCGAGCCCACTCCCATCTGGATAAGGGAAATGGCACAGTGAGGATCCTCTTCTTGGACTTCTCGAGTGCCTTCAACACCATCCAGCCCCTATTGCTTCAGGACAAACTGAACAGGATGCGAGTGGACCCCTGCCTGGTCACCTGGATCTCCAGCTACCTCACTGACAGGCCGCAGTACGTCAGGCTGAAGGACATCATGTCTGACACTGTGATTAGCAGCACCGGAGCACCCTAGGGCATGGTGCTGGCCCCTCTTCTCTTCACCCTGTACACCGCGGACTTCTGCTACAACTCGGAGCTGTGTCACATTCAGAAGTTTGCCGATGGCACAGCCATTGTTGGGTGCATCAGTGATGACGGAGAGGAGGAGTATAGGAGCCTGGTGAGGGACTTTGCTGTGTGGTGCAACAGGAACCATCTGCAGCTCAACACCTCGAAGACCAAGGAGCTGGTCATTGACTTTGGGAGGTCCAGACCAAGGTCACGACCAGTTCTGATTAAGAGAGTCAAGGTGGAGGCTGTGGATTCCTACAAGTACCTTGGGCTGTGGCTGGACAGCAAGCTGGACTGGACTTGCAACACCAAACACTTTTTTATACAGGAAGAGACAGAGCAGGCTATACTTCCTTAGGAGGCTGTGGTCCCTTAACATCTGCAGGAAACTCCTGTGGACGTTCTATCAGTCTGTGGTTGCCAGTGTCCTGTTTTACACCGTGGTGTGCTGGGGGGACAGCACATCCAAGAAGGACACGTCCAGGCTGGACAAACTGATCAGCCGGGCCGGCTCTGTAGTCGGCATGAAGCTGGACTCTCTGGTGACGGTGGCAGACAAGAGGTCTATGGACAAACTATTGAACATCATGGACGATACCAGTCACCCTCTGCACAAAGTCATCAGCAACCAGAGGAGCCTGTTCAGTGACAGAATGCTCCTTCCCAAGTGCAGGACAAACAGACTCAAACTCCTTTGTCCCTCACGCCATCTGACTGTACAACTCCTCTCTGGGGGGTAGGAGGGGTAACAGGAGGACAGGATGGGAAGGAGCAGTAGCCTAGCCTAACAATAAGCAATACTGGACAATCTCATCTCATTATCTCTAGCCGCTTTATCCTTCTACAGGGTCGCAGGCAAGCTGGAGCCTATCCCAGCTGACTACGGGCGAAAGGCTGGGTACACCCTGGACAAGTCGCCAGGTCATCACAGGGCTGACACATAGACACAGACAACCATTCATACTCACATTCACACCTACAGTCAATTTAGAGTCACCAGTTAACCTAACCTGCATGTCTTTGGACTGTGGGGGAAACCGGAGCACCTGGAGGAAACCCACGCGGACACGGGGAGAACATGCAAACTCCGCACAGAAAGGCCCTCGCCGGCCCCGGGGCTCGAACCCAGGACCTTCTTGCTGTGAGGCGACAGCGCTAACCACTACACCACCGTGCCGCCCCAATACTGGACAATGTGCAATATAAAGTGCAATATCCCTCCTTCCCCCCTCTCCCCCCTTCCTCTCTTCCCCATATCTTATTCTTTTTATATTTGTATATGTAAATACTTTAATTATTTTAATTTATCTAGAAGTTTTTCTCTATTTCTTTTCTCTGTTTATCTGTAATGATGCTGCTGTTATCTTTAATTTCCCTGAGGGAACCCTCCCAAAGGGATAAATAAAGTTTTATCTAATCTAGACAGGGCCTAGGACTAGTTTGCAAAAGTAGTTTTTTTTGTTGTTGTTGTTGTTGTTGTTGTTGTTGTTTTTAAGAGTTAAAATAGTGGAAAATTCAATATGGTGGACTTGAATGGCAACGGGTCCATTCAAATTGAGATGTCCTAAGGATTCGGGGGGGATCACAACCCTAAGACAAATGGTTTAAAAGTGATAAGCAAAAACATGCCTTGAAATTTGACCTGTTGGTGGTGCTACAGAGATGGAAGGAATGATGACAAATTTTATGCCTGGATACTTTTTGGATTGTTGGCTGTCACTGTGCGCAATTTCATCAGAATCCACCGGGGGTTCTATGGGCTGCCATAGATGATGATGATGATGATGATGATGATAGTAAAATATTCTAACAATTACACTAAAGGTTTTTACAGATCTCATTTCATCTCATTATCTGTAGCCGCTTTATCCTGTCCTACAGGGTCGCAGGCAAGCTGGAGCCTATCCCAGCTGACTACGGGCGAAAGGCGGGGTACACCCTGGACAAGTCACCAGGTCATCACAGGGCTGACACATAGACACAGACAACCATTCACACTCACATTCACACCTACGCTCAATTTAGAGTCACCAGTTAACCTAACCTGCATGTCTTTGGACTGTGGGGGAAACCGGAGCACCCGGAGGAAACCCACGCGGACACGGGGAGAACATGCAAACTCCGCACAGAAAGGCCCTCGCCGGCCACGGGGCTCAAACCTGGACCTTCTTGCTATGAGGCGACAGCGCTAACCACTACACCACCGTGCCGCCCGTTTTTACAGATACAATGCAATTTTGTCCACGAAAGAAACACATTCAACCAATCAGGGTGCATGCTTGGTGAAGTCTGTCATTCAGTTTGTGTCTCAAAACCCAGCGCTATTTGAGAAGGGCAACGAAAATTATAAACACAACGACTTTAAAGACAATGTCTGGAATAAAATAAAAGAGGAGCTCAGCAGTGAAAACGGTGTGTGTACAGTCTGCGGTCCATAGCCGACTTTGTGACGTGGTGAAGTTTGCTATCAGTCTCAGTAACTCCTGAACCAATCAAGTCAAGTCAAGTTTATTTTTATAGCACTTTTAACAATAAACATTGTCACAAAGCAGCTTTACAGAATTTGAACGACTTAAAACATGAGCTAATTTTATCCCTAATCTATTCCCAATGAGCGCGATGGTGACAAGGAAAAACTCCATCAGACAACATGAGGAAGAAACCTCGAGAGGAACCAGACCCAAAAGGGAACCCATCCTCATTTGGGCAACAACAGACAACATGACTATAACATTAACAGTTTTAACATAAAGTCAGTTTCGTTGATGTTATAAACTCTTCACTGATGGAAACTTGAGTGCAAAACTGTTCATGACAACTGCAGTCCTAAAGTTAGCAAGTCAACTGTAGTCCTCAGCCATAAAAGCATTACTGTAAGAGTCCAGAGCGTCCTCCAAGTGTGACTTTCAATTGTCCACATGGGGCCGTCCTCCACAGGAGTGATGCGATGAGACTCCAACCAGACACAGGGCACCAGGATGGATCAGGCAGGTCCGAGGAGCAGAAGAAGTCAGCATCTCAATCTGAGGATTGACATGTAACTCAGAGGGACAGATTTGGGGGGAGGGGGGACACAGGTTGTTGGGTATGCCCAGTGTCACCTGAATAAGTAGGAACAGTATACATATTGCGCTGAGTACAAGCAGGGACTCCGGCAAAACTAACTATGACAGCATAACTAAAAGGGGAGAGCCAGAAGGTAACACAGGCATGAGGGGCCCCGGGACATAAAGCAGCAGCCACTACACCGTCAACAAACTCGAGTGAGCAAGTGAGTGGGGACTGACAGCATCCATACATCCCAGTTTACCAAAACACTCTGTCTGAGGATCCTCCAGATCTACTCCTTTACCTCATAAACACCATTAACACAAGGCTTGACTAAACAGATATGTTTTCAGCTGAGACTTAAACACTGAGACTGTGTCTGATTCCTGAACACTACTTGGAAGGCTGTTCCATAATTGTGGGGTTTTTTTAAGAAAAGGCTCCGCCCCCTGATGTAGCCTTCACTATGCGAGGTACCAGCAGATAGCCTGCACCTGTTGATCTAAGTAGGCATGGTGGGTCGTAGAGGACCAGAAGTTCGCTCAGGTACGAGACCAATCAGTGCTTTAAAGGTCAATAGTAGTATTTTATAATTGATACGAAATTTGATTGGGAGCCAATGCAGTGTGGATAAGACAGGCGTGATGTGGTCATATTTTCTAGTTCTAGTAAGGACTCTTGCTGCTGCATTTTGAACTAACTGGAGCTTGTTTATGCACTTATTGGAACATCCAGACAGTAAGGCATTACAATAATCCAACCTGGAGGTAACAAAAGCATGAACTAGTTTTTCCGCATCACATAGTGACATTAAATTTCTTATTTTAGCAATATTTCTGACATGAAAGAAAGCTATCCAGGTGATTATCAATGTGAGTTTCGAATGAAAGACTGGAGTCAATAATCACTCCGAGGTCTTTTACTGCTGCACGTGAAGAAACAGAAAGGCCATCCAGAGTTACTGTGGAATCAGAAAACTTACTTCTAGCTGCATGTGGTTCTAGTACACGTACTTCAGTCTTGTCAGAGTTAAGCAGAAGGAAGTTAATAAGCATCCGGTGTCTAATGTCCTTCACACGTTCCTCAATTCTATTAAGCTGGTGTCTCTCATCAGGTTTTGCAGAAACATACAACTGTGTGTCATCAGCATAACAGTGGAAACTAATACAATGTTTACGAATAATATCACCCAGAGGGAACATATATAAAGAAAAAAGCAGTGGGCCTAAGACAGAACCTTGTGGAACACCAAACTTTACCTCAGTATGTCTCGAAAAATCACTATTTACACCAACATATTGATGGCGATCAGTTAAATAAGAGCTGAGCCAGGAGAGGGCCGTTCCCTTAACTCTCACAACATTTTCTAGTCTATCCAGAAGAATGGAATGATCAATGGTATCAGTCAGTGAAACTCCCTGCGTTCTCACTGACTTCTCAGGACAGGATGTAACCAAAACCATTTTTTGTAAAAGAGTAAACACCAACTCATCATTTATCGAATCCATCATCACATTTTACACCGGAGTCCCTTCCTGACGCAACCCTCCCCAAGGATGCACTGACTTGTGCAACCCAGTGGCTGGGTATTTTACCAAATCTGCATGTCTTTGAACCGTTGGGGAAACCTGAGCATCCCGAGGAAACTCACACAGACACGGGGCGAACATGTAGAACACAGAAAGGCCCCCGTTGGCCGTGAGACTCGAACCTGGAACCTTCTTGCTGTGAGGTGACGGTGATGACCACTGTGCGTAGATTACATGGACCCGAGTGTTTTACTGGGAAATACGCCACTCCTGTTTTTCTTCCGAGCTCCATCCGGGACATGGAGAACCAAAACCGTGACACAAATTTCTATCTGTCACTCATGAGGAAATTGATGAATTGTTTTGATAAATTTGAGAACTTTTTGTTTGTGTGTGTCGATATAATAAATCACATGTTGGCTTGAAGATATGAAGTTTATCTTCTCGTGTTGAAAAACTCGCATTTTTCAGATGAAATACATCGCGGATCTGAGTGACATATATTCCACTCTGATGACCTCACTCCCGGTGTTTTCCCCACTGACTGTCCCTGTCTGAGTTACATATCGATCCTAAGGCACCCGTGATGCTGACCTCTTCTGCTTCTTGGACTCGCCTGATCCATCCTGATGCCCTACTTCTGGCTGGAGTCTCATCACGTCACTCGTGTAAAGGACGGCCCCGTATGGACAGTCGAAGAGTCACACTTGGCAGACGGCTCAGGACACTTACAGTAATACATTTTATGCTTGAGGACTGCAGTTGACTTGCTAACTTTGGGATTGCAGTTGATTTGTCATGAACAGTTTTGCACTCAAGTTTCCATCAATGAGCAGTTTATAACTTCCACAAGGCAGACTTCATGTTGAAACTGTGGTGGTGTTTCTGGTTTCACAGTTATACTCTGTGACTGTATGGGACACTGTTATGGAAGTGAGTTATTTATGATCATGCTATCTGTTGTCGCCCAGGTGGGGATGGGTTCCCTTTTGAGTCTGGTTCTTCTTGAGGTTTCTTCCTCGTGTCGTCTGGGGGAGTTTTTCCTTGCCACAGGCTTACTCATCAGGGATAAATTGGGGATAAAATTAGCTCGTGTTTAAAGTCTAATTTTCTGTAAAGCGGCTTTGCAACAATGTCTGTTGTTAAAAGCGTCATACAAATAAACTTGACTTGACTAGACATGCATTGTCAATGGTGAACCAGTTCAAAATTAAAATTCTTTTGATTAACTTTTTTTTTGTGGGTGTCCAGATAACGTAAAGAACATTACACAGTGGCACAAAGCTATATGAAGTTTATCTTCTCATGTTGAAAAATATTCGCTGTGCTCACTTGTGTAATACGCATTCACCACTCAAAAGTAAACTTAACATCTTCATATTACACAGTTGCGCAATGTGTGTGTATAAAAAATCTCTAACACGTACACGTTTTGGATGGAAAATGGACAAGAGTCTGTATTTCAGAGCCACTTCTCCATGTGGTTAACCTGAGTTCCTTTTAGGGAACTTCCTGCCTTATCCTGACTGAAAATAGTTTATTATTCACGGTCAGCTGGAGAGGTCGAGATGTTTGTCACCCCCTGACTGGACCTCAGGAAACTCCCTGCCCATGTTCCTGGTGATGATGCAACAGTCCTGACTCTGACTGACTGATTTTATTAAGAGACGTCATTTCCTGCTCTTTCGTTGGCTGGGGTCGATGACATTTCTGTCCTCCTTCTGAATAAGTGGAATGCTTGATGGTCTGATGCACACATACCAAACTCACACACTCCCAAAAACAATCTCTCTCACACACACACACACACACACACACACACACACACACACACACACACACACAGCAGGAACTGGGCTGTAACAACCGCTATAAAATACACATCCCAGTCCTTAACAGAACATAAACACTGATAAAGTTTTCTAGTGAACTTTGAACCGGTAATATCTGTAGCTGATACGTTCTATAGCCATTATGTTACACCCTATGTAGTGAGCATATCTAGTGAAATTCTGGTGGCTTTTACAGTGGTGCTTGAAAGTTTGTGAACCCTTTAGAATTTTCTATATTTCTGCATAAATATGACCTAAAACATCATCAGATTTTCACACAAGTCCTAAAAGTAGATAAAGAGAACCCAGTTAAACAAATGAGACAAAAATATTATACTTGGTCATTTATTTATTGAGGAAAATGATCCAATATTACATATCTGTGAGTGGCAAAAGTATGTGACCCTTTGCTTTCAGTATCCGGTGTGACCCCCTTGTGCGGCAATAACTGCAACTAAACGTTTGCGGTAACTGTGGTGTACTTATTTTTTTTTTCCCCACCCGGTTTCTGAATATTGGTTTACTTTTTGGCTACATATTGAAATCTGTTGTGTTTTGTTGTTGTCACCTGAGGACCACATGTTTATAGAGGTTACTGAGGCCCTGATCAGTAAAAACACAGAATTAATGGAGGGTGTGCTTTCTTTTTCACGTAACTGTAGAAATAAAAATAAATAATAATAAAAATTAATAATAATAATGAAACTCTTCTCCTCTACATGTGACGTCTGAAGGAGCATGAACTTGTGACCTACTGTACCCAGGGTGTTTCTGCAGTAGTGTCATCAAAAGGAAGTGGGACGAACAAACACTCTCTCTCTCTCTCTCTCTCTCTCTCTCTCGTATACCTGTGCTGTTTCACTGAGTCACTTCCTTTGCACAATTTCTAGATAAATCTTACAAACCACAAACTGTTTACTGTGTCAGAAATGATCCAGAAAATGGTCCAGTAGTGCAGTGTTTATTTACACACACACACACACACACACACACACACACACACACACACACGTTTGTAATTTTATCCTCAAAGGATATTTTTACTGACTTGTGTGGTATTGTAGATAAATAATAGTATGTCTCCAGTTAAACTTAACCTCACTATCCAGAAGGAAATTATGGTGCTGTTTGTTTGTTTGTTTGTTTGTTTGTTTGTTTGTTCACATACACATGTACATTTGCAATTCTATCTTTGAGTGGTATTTTCATTGCCTGGAAAATTTTCATGGAATCTCCCCCCCCCCCCCCGGCCCCGTTTTGTTTGTTTGTTTGTTTACTTATTTTTGTTTGTCAATAAAAGCTGCTTCCTTTCCTCATGGGGACCAGACAAATGTCTCCACAAGCTCACAACTATCATTAAGAGGCCCTTAATTTTGTCCCTTTGAAGAAATTGCTTGCTCACACACACACACACACACACACACACAGGTCGTTACAGGTTACAGGTGTGTTTTTATGCATTCTGGTCCAGTGAAATCCTGTGAACACTATGTTCAGTGTGTGTGTGTGTGTGTGTGTGTGTGTGAGAGATCACCAGCTCACTCCATAATTTATATAAACTACGTGTCTTGTTGCTTGTGAGTTGTGACCGCAGGGTAAATGTGGTTTATTTCCCCCACTGTGTGTTTAATGGTGTTGCAGGTTATTAGTGGGAGCTCCGTGGAGTGACTACAGTCAGAACAGGAAAGGAGACGTGTATAAATGTGCAATTGCAAGACCTGAGACGACTTGTGATAAACTCAACCTACAGAGTAAGTTTACACACCTCACTTTACATTCGAGTGCACTATTATTATTATTATTATTATTATTATTATTATTTATACCCCTGCTCCGAAGGAGGGGGGGTATACTGGTTTACATCTGCCCGGCCGTATCTCCGTATTTCTGTCCATCTGAAACACCCTATTTCTCAGCAACCACAAATCATAGCCACTTGGTACCAAACTTCAGTTTGGGGTTCGATACCATGTACACCGTTTTCAGGTCTGTTGCACAACGACTTCGCTTCCTTTGGAGCGGGGGCATAATAAATCAACTGTAAGCTACTGCTCACTTACATATCCCCCGCTCTCGCTTATATCAGAATGCAAGCAATCGAAGGAATAAGACACTTTTTTATTGTAAATGTTGACTTCAACAAATAATGAACCCTGAAACAAGGAAGTAAAGAGCAGTGTCTCTCCCCAGGGATTTCAAACAGCATGCTGGTAAACTGTCATTTTGACATAGCATTTTGCTTCTTGAAATAGCGTCAAAATCCACCCTGTATGTTTCATAAATACATTCAGTCGGTAAACAGGAAGTTGATGTGGGACAGACCTGAAAATAGTAAACACGGTATAGAACCCCAAGCTGAAGCTTGGTACCAAATATCAAGCAGTTGTGATTTGTAGTTGCTGAGAAAAATGGTGTTTTAGATGGACGGAGATGTGGACAGATAGAGGTGGTGGTTGTTGTTGTTGTTGTTGTGTCAGGAAATGGGGCTGGAGCAGGATACTAATGCAGTAAAATGAATTTATTAATACCTGGATCAGAAACGGAGACAAATCCAAATCATGGGTCAGTATCAAACCCGTAAACACAGGCTGTAGGTCGGGCGATCAGAAAACAGGGTCACGAGGCAAAGTAAAAAAAAATAAAGCCGAAATGACAAGACGCGAGACATTACGGCAGTTGTGTGTAAGGTACACTGAACTAATATTTCACACAGAACGTAAACAAAGGGGTTTAATTACACAGAATAATTGGGAAAAGCGGTAAAGAGACAAGGGAGGAGACGAGATCTAAATAAAACAGACCCACATGGTGAAGTAAACAAACACAGACTATACAGAAGTGTGTGTGTGTGTGTGTGTGTGGTCCGAGCTGCGAGGTTCACGAACAGCAGAGCGTGTGGCGCGAATAACAGGGTCGTTAAAATATTTTAATAATAATTTTGAAATAAAGTATTGATTGTTTTATTATTAACTACTTATTAACTGAGCGCGAGGTCTTTATGGGAAAATATCAGACCGAGGTCTTGACAGTACGGACCGAGCAAAAAGACCTCGATCTGATATTTTCCCGTAAAGACCAAGTAAGCGAGGTTAATAAGGAGTTTATTATATGGCTTTTTTAAAATTTCTTAAAAGATTAAAATAGACGGTTATTATAATGAGGCGTGACGCTGCTTTCAGTTACGTCTTATTTGTAACATAGTTGAGTCACGCATGCAGAATAAACGGCTAGCGGTTTCAGAACTGAATTTCTGTTAGCGGTTAGCGGTTTCTGAACGCCGTTTGTTGCTCATTTCTTGAATAACTTGGTGACTCTTGTTTGTCTTTTTGTTTTTTTTATGTTTTTGATGGGTGCTCCGGTTTCCCCCACAGTCCAAAGACATGCAGGATAGGTTAACTGGTGACTCTAAATTGACCGTAGGTGTGAATGGTTGTCTGTGTCTATGTGTCAGCCCTGTGATGACCTGGCAACTTGTCCAGGGTGAACCCCGCCTTTCGCCCGTAGTCAGCTGGGATAGGCTCCAGCTTGCCTGCGACCCTGTAGAACAGGATAAAGCGGCTACAGATAATGAGATGAGATGAGATGAGATGTTTTTGATTGTTTATTTTGACTTCCAGTGAATCTTTTTGGTAGATTTTTTTTTCCCCCAACGTTGAAAGCCGATGTCTTGGAAATGAAAGTCCATAATCGCGCACGAGCATTACGGGAAAATTCTGCCTGCCAAGGAGCCAATCAGAGCGCATGATTTTACCGGAAGCAGCTCATGCCATATAATAATAGATTATATGTAATATCAAATTATTTGTATAAATTATTATGCTAAAAAAATTGCAAGTAATATTTAACAATTATTCACTGAGCCTGAGGCAGATAATTGTTTTAATATAAATGCACAGGTGATTATTTTTTAAAAATCATTTATATCAAATTTCAAAAGTGGGATGTAAATGTAATGACTTTATGGCACAGACCTGTGTCACTTATCTACGCCGAGTCTCATAAAATACTTCGTTTTGAAATTAATAAAATAAATCCCAATCCCACCTTCCCTTTGAATAGTTTTAGAACAAACTTCAGAGCATCTTTAGTGCTTTTAGGAACAGCATTTTCTTTCATCATCTGTAATTCTACCTCACTTACGGTGACGAAGTGATTGGAGCCATTTTGCCAAGTCGCTCGAGGTGATTATCGAGAAATAGTCTGAATTTCTCAACCAATCAGCGTACACGATTTTCTATAATCAGCTTCAATAATTTTTCAGCTAAAAATTATTATTAATATACCATTAATACTGCTAAAGGTAGTAGTAATAATAGTATTAAGAGTAGTATTAATATCTTTTTCAACCTTTTGTACATTTAAAATTCAGCTCAAAGCGCTTTAGAGTAAAATACAATTAAATAATAGAAATGCAACAAATGCAAGCAATGACAGAAAAAAGAAACTGAAATGATGAACGTCATGCATCAGTAAATTTAACCAGGATCACTACTAGTTTATATACGTTTAAGTGTTTTCCTTGAAAATTTCTCTTTAAAATAAACACCACTCGGATTGACGTGTTGTTTTGTAATGCAGTAAAATACATTCACGTACATTTCAGAGGCTCCAACTCTCCCGCCGTGGGCAGGAGATCTCCCGTTTTAGGGAACATTTAGAAAATCCTCCCAACCTCCCGCTGACAACATAAAAATCTCCCGCCCGCCCTTACTACACATGATTAGTTAAAAATATATATATAACTTGATACGTTTATGTTGACGAAAATTAATAGTTGACTTTCCGCTTTTCGTGTGTCTGACATTGTATGGGTGGACTCAAGTATGTACCCTGCGGTATATGCCGATTTCCCGGTCGGTACACCGATCGGCGTAACGGGGGGATTGGAGTGAATGCCGGAGGCCTGCGCATGCAGATCAAGCGCGCATATGAATCGAGCGGAATTTGGTGCGCCGCGGGGTCACACTGAGCCACCCAATGTCTTAGCAGTTACCGATAAAGTGTACAGATGGCGCTATTAATGATACGTGTGAGAGAATGAGAAAACCCACGACACTCAACCATTTTGTTTGTTTTTTTGCATCTGCATTTCTTACCTCCTCGTCTTTATGTTCTCCTGAATGAGATAATGAAACGAAGTTCCGTTGGTGGAAATGGCGAAAGCCAAACTATGAAGAAAAAATATCAGAAAATCACCAAGATAAAGTTTGGCTCGCCCGTCGCAATGGTCACCAGGGACGAATGGCGGACTATTTTGGACGGCAGCAAGACGACCCTATATCTGACAAGGCTAGATCACCAGACCAAACGTTAGATTCTAACGAACTTGTCTGACTTTTACTAACTTAGACTTAGAATATTATTAGAAGAACATTATCATCAGAGGGTCTACCATTGGCAATTTATAATAGTCATTATTGACATTGACTTTAGGCATATTAAAGTTTGGTCTATAGTCACTGGATTTATCTAGATCCGTTACTACTAATAAGATTTAATTGACATGAAATGTGGTGAATCATAAACTCGCCTTTGCGCCTACGTCGCTCAAACTTGTCTCCCTCTGAGCTACTCGCAGAGAGGGAGAATCTCCCTCTTTGCAATTTCCCAAGTTGGAGCCTCTGACATATGTAAGTGTGGTTTAAGTGTTCAAATACTTTTGAGCCACTGTATATGGCCTTACATAATCCTTTCTAAATGCTTGTAAGTATTTACATTATAGTTTATGAAGGGTTATATAGCCTACATCATGTTCTCAATGCTTCTAACATGTTCTCAAACATTTAGCTACTTGTGAGCATTTAGACAGGATGATGTAGGCTATATAACACATTATAACTTGGTGAAATTCTTATGAAGGTTTATACTGGATTGTGTAAGCCAGGGGTTTTTAAAGTGTGGGAGAGTCAGCCCCCCCCTCAGAGAGCAAATAAACAACAGCGCCCCCCCCCCCCCCCCCCAATTTTTGTTGTTGCTATACTTAATGTTCCATTCGTATTTTAAAAAATGGTTGTTGTACAAATTTTTATTTTTGTCTTTTACACATTTTAAACATCTGTGCTTTTTTGAAAAATCTTTTTTTACACATTTAAAATATCTGTGCTTTTTTAAAACATCCTTTTTACACATTTTAAACATCTGTGCTTTTTAAAACATCTTTTTTTACACATTTTAAACATCTGTGCTTTTTAAAACCTCTTTTTTACACATTTTAAACATCTGTGTTTTTTAAACATCTTTTTTTTTACACATTTTAAACATCTGTGCTTTTTAAAACCTCTTTTACACATTTTAAACATCTGTGCTTTTTTAAAACATCTTTTTTACACATTTTAAACATCTGTGCTTTTTAAAACATCTTTTTTTACACATTTTAAACATCTGTGCTTTTTAAACATCTTTTTTTACACATTTTAAACATCTGTGCTTTTTAAAACATCCTTTTTACACATTTTAAACATCTGTGTTTTTTTAAAACATCCTTTTTACACATTTTAAACATCTGTGCTTTTTAAAACATCCTTTTTACACATTTTAAACATCTGTGCTTTTTAAAACATCCTTTTTACACATTTTAAACATCTGTGCTTTTTAAAACATCTTTTTTACACATTTTAAACATCTGTGCTTTTTAAAACACCTTTTTTTTACACATTTTAAACATCTGTGCTTTTTAAAACCTCTTTTTTACACATTTTAAACATCTGTGCTTTTTTAAAACATCTTTTTTACACATTTTAAACATCTGTGCTTTTTAAAACATCTTTTTTACACATTTTAAACATCTGTGCTTTTTAAACATCTTTTTTTACACATTTTAAACATCTGTGCTTTTTAAAACCTCTTTTTTACACATTTTAAACATCTGTGCTTTTTTAAAACATCTTTTTTACACATTTTAAACATCTGTGCTTTTTAAAACATCTTTTTTTACACATTTTAAACATCTGTGCTTTTTAAACATCTTTTTTTACACATTTTAAACATCTGTGCTTTTTAAAACATCCTTTTTACACATTTTAAACATCTGTGCTTTTTAAAACATCCTTTTTACACATTTTAAACATCTGTGCTTTTTAAAACCTCTTTTTTACACATTTTAAACATCTGTGCTTTTTAAACATCTGTGCTTTTTAAAACATCTTTTTTACACATTTTAAACATCTGTGCTTTTTAAAACATCTTTTTTTTTACACATTTTAAACATCTGTGCTTTTTAAAACATCTTTTTTTTACACATTTTAAACATCTGTGCTTTTTAAAACATCTTTTTTACACATTTTAAACATCTGTGTTTTTTAAAACATCCTTTTTACACATTTTAAACATCTGTGCTTTTTAAAACATCCTTTTTACACATTTTAAACATCTGTGCTTTTTAAAACCTCTTTTTTACACATTTTAAACATCTGTGCTTTTTAAAACATATTTTTTACACATTTTAAACATCTGTGCTTTTTAAAACATCCTTTTTACACATTTTAAACATCTGTGCTTTTTAAAACCTCTTTTTTACACATTTTAAACATCTGTGCTTTTTTACAACATCCTTTTTACACATTTTAAACATCTGTGCTTTTTAAAACATCCTTTTTACACATTTTAAACATCTGTGCTTTTTAAAACCTCTTTTTTACACATTTTAAACATCTGTGCTTTTTTACAACATCCTTTTTACACATTTTAAACATCTGTGCTTTTTAAAACATCCTTTTTACACATTTTAAACATCTGTGCTTTTTAAAACATCTTTTTTTACACATTTTAAACATCTGTGCTTTTTAAAACCTCTTTTTTACACATTTTAAACATCTGTGCTTTTTTAAAACCTCTTTTTTACACATTTTAAACATCTGTGCTTTTTAAAACCTCTTTTTTACACATTTTAAACATCTGTGCTTTTTAAAACATCCTTTTTACACATTTTAAACATCTGTGCTTTTTAAAACATCTTTTTTTACACATTTTAAACATCTGTGCTTTTTAAAACCTCTTTTTTACACATTTTAAACATCTGTGCTTTTTTAAAACCTCTTTTTTACACATTTTAAACATCTGTGCTTTTTAAAACCTCTTTTTTACACATTTTAAACATCTGTGCTTTTTAAAACCTCTTTTTTTTACAAATTTTAAACATCTGTGCTTTTTAAAACATCCTTTTTTACACATTTTAAACATCTGTGCTTTTTTAAAACATCTTTTTTACACATTTTAAACATCTGTGCTTTTTAAAACCTCTTTTTTACACATTTTAAACATTGTGCTTTTTTAAAACATCTTTTTTACACATTTTAAAATCTGTGCTTTTTAAAACCTCTTTTTTACACATTTTAAACATCTGTGCTTTTTTAAAACATCTTTTTTACACATTTTAAACATCTGTGCTTTTTAAACATCTGTGCTTTTTAAAACATCTTTTTTACACATTTTAAACATCTGTGCTTTTTAAAACATCTTTTTTTTACACATTTTAAACATCTGTGCTTTTTAAAACATCTTTTTTACACATTTTAAACATCTGTGCTTTTTTAAAACATCCTTTTTACACATTTTAAACATCTGTGCTTTTTAAAACATCCTTTTTACACATTTTAAACATCTGTGCTTTTTAAAACATCCTTTTTACACATTTTAAACATCTGTGCTTTTTAAAACATCTTTTTTTTACACATTTTAAACATCTGTGCTTTTTAAAGCATCTTTTTTTACACATTTTAAACATCTGTGCTTTTTAAACATCTGTGCTTTTTAAAACATCTTTTTTACACATTTTAAACATCTGTGCTTTTTAAAACATCTTTTTATACACATTTTAAACATCTGTGCTTTTTAAAGCATCTTTTTTTACACATTTTAAACATCTGTGCTTTTTTACAACATCCTTTTTACACATTTTAAACATCTGTGCTTTTTAAAACATCTTTTTTTTACACATTTTAAACATCTGTGCTTTTTAAACATCTGTGCTTTTTAAAACATCCTTTTTACACATTTTAAACATCTGTGCTTTTTAAAACATCTTTTTTTTTTACACATTTTAAACATCTGTGCTTTTTAAAACATCTTTTTTTACACATTTTAAACATCTGTGCTTTTTTAAAACATCCTTTTTACACATTTTAAACATCTGTGCTTTTTAAAACATCCTTTTTACACATTTTAAACATCTGTGCTTTTTAAAACCTCTTTTTTACACATTTTAAACATCTGTGCTTTTTTACAACATCTTTTTTACACATTTTAAACATCTGTGCTTTTTTAAAACATATTTTTTACACATTTTAAACATCTGTGCTTTTTAAAACATCCTTTTTACACATTTTAAACATCTGTGCTTTTTAAAACCTCTTTTTTTACACATTTTAAACATCTGTGCTTTTTTACAACATCTTTTTTACACATTTTAAACATGTGCTTTTTTAAAACATCTTTTTTTTTTACACATTTTAAACATCTGTGCTTTTTTAAAACATCTTTTTTACACATTTTAAACATCTGTGCTTTTTAAACATCTGTGCTTTTTAAAACCTCTTTTTTACACATTTTAAACATTGTGCTTTTTTAAAACATCTTTTTTACACATTTTAAAATCTGTGCTTTTTAAAACCTCTTTTTTACACATTTTAAACATCTGTGCTTTTTTAAAACATCTTTTTTACACATTTTAAACATCTGTGCTTTTTAAACATCTGTGCTTTTTAAAACATCTTTTTTACACATTTTAAACATCTGTGCTTTTTAAAACATCTTTTTTTTTACACATTTTAAACATCTGTGCTTTTTAAAACATCTTTTTTACACATTTTAAACATCTGTGCTTTTTTAAAACATCCTTTTTACACATTTTAAACATCTGTGCTTTTTAAAACATCCTTTTTACACATTTTAAACATCTGTGCTTTTTAAAACATCCTTTTTACACATTTTAAACATCTGTGCTTTTTAAAACCTCTTTTTTACACATTTTAAACATCTGTGCTTTTTTAAAACATATTTTTTACACATTTTAAACATCTGTGCTTTTTAAAACATCCTTTTTACACATTTTAAACATCTGTGCTTTTTAAAACCTCTTTTTTACACATTTTAAACATCTGTGCTTTTTTACAACATCCTTTTTACACATTTTAAACATCTGTGCTTTTTAAAACATCCTTTTTACACATTTTAAACATCTGTGCTTTTTAAAACATCTTTTTTTACACATTTTAAACATCTGTGCTTTTTAAAACATCTTTTTTACACATTTTAAACATCTGTGCTTTTTTAAAACATCCTTTTTACACATTTTAAACATCTGTGCTTTTTAAAACCTCTTTTTTACAAATTTTAAACATCTGTGCTTTTTTAAAACATCTTTTTTACACATTTTAAACATCTGTGCTTTTTAAAACCTCTTTTTTTTACACATTTTAAACATCTGTGCTTTTTAAAACCTCTTTTTTACACATTTTAAACATCTGTGCTTTTTAAAACCTTTTTTTACACATTTTAAACATCTGTGCTTTTTTAAAACCTCTTTTTTACACATTTTAAACATCTGTGCTTTTTAACAACTCTTTTTTACACATTTTAAACATCTGTGCTTTTTAAAAACTCTTTTTTTTACACATTTTAAACATGTGCTTTTTTAAAACATCTTTTTTTTTTACACATTTTAAACATCTGTGCTTTTTTTTTTTTGAACATCTTGTTTTACACATTTTAAACATCTCATAGCATCGTTAGCTAGCACCTCTTGGCAGACAACACACTGTGGCAGTGGAGCATCTTCAGATCCAGTCCATGAAAATCCAAACTTTAAATAATCGTGGTCATACTTCCTTCTTTTTTTGCTTGGCCCAGACTCTGTCTCCTCACTCACTGTAGCTTTAGGTACTAAAAATCAATCCATTTTGTCTCTGGCAAAGGCTAGCTGAAGTTCGCTAAATGTCCGCAATAATAACTTATTCTGGTTTATTTTTCCTCACGTTGCGCCCCCCTGAAGAACTCTGGCGCCCCCTAGGGGAGGTGCGCCCCACACTTTGAAAAGCCCTGGTGTAAGCTATATATAGGGGATATTACACAGTTGTGCAAAGATATGAAGGTATATATCACGAGTGAGCAAAGTGAACAAGTGAAAATATTTTCAACACAAGAAGATAAACTTCATATCTCCGCGCAAGTGTGTATTTATTCCATCCGCATTCACTGGATATGAGCAATTGCGCGCTCTGATTGGCTACTCTACTACTAGGATACCAGCTCATATACCGTGAGTAGAGAAAAACAAAATGGCAGAGAGTGTTGCTGAACCAACCGAGGACGAAATAAAAACTGTACTTGAAAACAAAACCCTAAAAAATATTTTTTAAAAAGCAACAAAATATGGAATGAAAGTATTTGATGGTGAGAATGTATCTTCTTTTTTTTTAATTTTTCAAGAATTATTATAGCATTTTTTCACAAATTGCTCCTGTCATTTCACCGGTTTGTTTACATTCAAAGTGGAAATGATTTTGTCAGACGTTTTGTATAAAGTTTTTATTTATCAAATTGGAAAAAAGTAAAAATGCTCCATTTCTCAAAATCCAGTGAATGTGGATAGAATAAAACAGTTATTCCACTTAATCTCGTCGTACATGGATTATAGACAACTCGGTACTACGTGCCTCGTCAGCTATCAGCTCATGTACGACTTGATTTCATGGAATAACTTAAATATGTCACTCAGATCTGTGATGTATTTCGTATGAAAAGTGCAAGTTTTTCAACACGAGAAGATAAACGTCATATCTTCAAGCCAACGTGTGATTTTTCTTTTTATTATATCGACACATTCACAAAGAAAAAGTCCCCAAATTTATCAACACAACTCTCTCCTCGATTTCCTCATGAGTCGCATATAGAGATTTACAGTTAGGTCCATATATATTTGGACACTGACACAAATTTTCTTTTTTTACCTGTTTACTGAAACCTATTCAAGTTATAGTTATATAATAGACATGGACACAAAGTCCAGACTTTCAGCTTTCATTTGAGGGTATCCACATTAAAATTGGATGAAGGGTTTAGGAGTTTCAGCTCCTTAACATGTGCCACCCTGTTTTTAAAGGGACCCAAAGTAATTGGACACTTGACTCAAAGGCTATTTCATGGGCAGATGTGGGCAATTCCTTCATTATGTCATTCTCAATTAAGCAGATAAAAGGCCTGGAGTTGATTTGAGGTGTGGTGCTTGCATTTGGAAGATTTTTCTGTGAAGAAAACATGCGGTCAAAGGAGCTCTCCATGCAGGTGAAACAAGCCATCCTTAAGCTGCGAAAACAGAAAAAACCCATCCGAGAAATTGCTACAATATTAGGAGTGGCAAAGTCTACAGTTTGGTACATCCTGAGAAAGAAAGAAAGCACTGGTGAACTCATCAATGCAAAAAGACCTGGACGCCCGCAGAAGACAACAGTGGTGGATGATCGCAGAATAATTTCCATGGTGAAGAGAAACCCCTTCACAACAGCTAACCAAGTGAACAACACTCTCCAGGAAGTAGGCGTGTCAATATCCAAATCTACCATAAAGAGAAGACTGCATGAAAGTAAATATAGAGGGTTCACTGCATGGTGCAAGCCACTCATAAGCCTCAAGAATAAAAAGGCTAGATTGGACTTGGCTAAAAAACATCTAAAAAAGCCAGCACAGTTCTGGAAGAACATTCTTTGGACAGATGAAACCAAGATCAACCTCTACCAGAATGATGGAAAGAAAAAAGTATGGCAAAGGCGTGGTACAGCTCATGATCCAAAGCATACCACATCATCTGTAAAACATGGCGGAGGCATTGTGATGGCTTGGGCATGCATGGCTGCCAGTGGCACTGGGTCACTAGTGTTTATTGATGATGTGACACAGGACAGAAGCAGCCGGATGAATTCTGAGGTATTCAGAGACGTACTGTGTGCTCAAATCCAGCCAAACTGATTGGTCGGCGTTTCATAATACAGATGGACAATGACCCAAAACATAAAGCCAAAGCAACCCAGGAGTTTATTAAAGCAAAGAAGTGGAATATTCTTGAATGGCCAAGTCAGTCACCTGATCTCAACCCAATTGAGCAGCATTTCACTTGTTAAAGACTAAACGTCAGACAGAAAGGCCCACAAACAAACAGCAACTGAAAACCGCTGCAGTAAAGGCCTGGCAGAGCATTAAAAAGGAGGAAACACAGCGTCTGGTGATGTCCATGAGTTCAAGACTTCAGGCAGTCATTGCCAACAAAGGGTTTTCAGAAATGAACATCTCTCATCTCATCTCATTATCTGCAGCTGCTTTATCCTGTTCTACAGGGTCGCAGGCGAGCTGGAGCCTATCCCAGCTGACTACGGGCGAAAGGCGGGGTACACCCTGGACAAGTTGCCAGGTCATCACAGGGCTGACACATAGACACAGACAACCATTCACACTCACATTCACACCTACGCTCAATTTAGAGTCACCAGTTAACCTAACCTGCATGTCTTTGGACTGTGGGGGAAACCGGAGCACCCGGAGGAAACCCACGCGGACATGGGGAGAACATGCAAACTCCACACAGAAAGGCCCTCGCCGGCCGCTGGGCTCGAACCCAGGACCTTCTTGCTGTGAGGCGACAGCGCTAACCACTACACCACTGTGCCGCCTAGAAATGAACATTTTATTTACAATTATTTAATTTGTCCAATTACTTTTGAGCCCCTGAAATGAAGGGATTGTGTTTAAAAAATGCTTTAGTTCCTCACATTTTTATGCAATCATTTTGTTCAACCCACTGAATTAAAGCTGAAAGTCTGAACTTCAACTGCATCTGAATTGTTTTGTTCAAAATTCATTGTGGTAATGTACAGAGCCAAAATTAGAAAAATGTTGTCTCTGTCCAAATATTTATGGACCTAACTGTATGTCCTGGTTTTGGTTCTCCATGTCCCGGATGGAACTCGGATGAGAAATGTGAGTGGTGTATTTCCCAGTAAAACACTTGTGTATGTAATATAATGCATTATTTAACACATTATAATATATTGACCTCGTTATGAGCAGTTACACTGGATTACAGAGATTATACAACACTTAAGGTATAATGCATTTAACTATGTGTGAGCGTTTAGACAGGATTGTGTAGGTTCTATAATGCATTAAAATGCATTGAACTACTTGCAGGGCCTTTGTAATCTTGTCTAAAGTGGTTAAATTATTGTTTGTTTATTAATGGCTGTAGCCTGCTTACGGTCATCAGAATGTTCATTCAACACATTCTCAAGCATTTATCTATTTCAGAGCAGCTTTACAGGATGCTGTAGGCTCAATAAAACCTGTATAATGCTTTATAGCCACCAGCTTCATAAGAAGTCTTACTGTCAAAGATGAGACACAAAATCTGCTCTGCAACTTCCAGCCTGTCCTTGAAAACAATCGTGTGTGTGTGTGTGTGTGTGTGTGTGTGTGTGTGTGTGTGTGTGTGTGTGTGTGACAGCAGGAAAGCATTAAGAAGTGCATTACAGGGTCATAATGATGTAATGCTGCTACACAGTTAACAGAGAACTTTCCTCCACACAGCTGAACGATGCTGTGGTCTGTAAAGTATGTGACTTATTTTGCCCACATGCTGCACATTTAACTCGTTGTCTATTTTTGTTTTCAGATGCTGTCAAGATACCAGATGTGAAGAACATCGACGTGAACATGAGTCTGGGTCTGACCCCGACACAGACCACCAAAACCGGCGGATTTATGGTAAACGTGCCGATGGAATGCAGTGGTACAGAAATGGTACAATGTGGTTATTATTTAGTGGACAGATTTGTTAAGTGTGTGTGTGTGTGTGTGTGTTTCAGACATGCGGGCCTCTCTGGGCTCAGGGTTGTGCTACTCAGTATTTCTACCGAGGAGTGTGTGCGGAAGTGAGCCGGCTGTTTGCTCCACAACCAGCGTTCTCTCCTTCACTAAAACGTACGACTCAACTCTGATATTCTTCTCTTCCTCACACACACACACACACACATTCACATTTTACCTTAAAAATCTGTTCAGTCAGGCTCAATTATAGGCATGCAATGATAAATCACAATACAAATTTATAACGATTTGAATCAATGAAAAAAAAAGAATTGTGATTATCCTCATCATGCTGCATGATCTTAGTTTTTCTTAGCTGTAATTGTGCTGTTTAGACAGCAGAGGGAGCAATAACATACAATAGGACAAATACATGTGACTTCACTGTAGGCGGAAGTAACGCAGCTCTAATGCTGCAGAAACGCACAACAAACAGATCTAAAATGGAAAAGAGCTGCTGTCTGACTCCAAAACGATTTAACAAGAAATCAGAGCTCTCTCTCTTTTTACAGACCGCTGAAAGATAAAGAAAAGTGAAGCAAATGGAGGAATTACAAATGTTCGTATACGGCAGCTGGCATCCACAGTGTCGCATTACTGCCATCTACAGGTTTACCTTTGAGCGTGCACTGACCGTTCCATCATTCTGTCACACCGAGGTGCTCGCTGACCCCCGATATTTATTAGTTTGGTCCTGCGTTTCCTTTCCTTCGTATATAACATAACGTCTTTTCTTTTCATGTCTGTGAAGATTCTCAATCATCCAGGTCATAATAAACTGTGGGTGGTAGAAATGGGCAACTGGACTTGCTTGAAGATTCTTGAAAACGTTTCACCTCTCGTCCAAAAGGCTTCCTCAGTTCTGTCTGACTAATAGGGAGTATCAGATATTTATCCTCTCCTGGATCAGAATCAGGATCAGAATTCTGATGACCAGCTCATCTAAGGTGTCATTGAGGCATCATGTTGGTGTGGGTCGCTGGAGGCTGGGTGTGAATGGCGAGTCATTAAGGTGATCAAAGGATTGCCCGTTAGGGTTTCTTTTCGCTTTCTTTCCGTTACTGTAGTCGGTCTTTCACGTTTCATTCGCACACTCACGTCCTCCATTTTTCTCTCCTGTTTCAAATTTGTATCCCACAATACCTTGTGCAAAGAGGGAAAGCCCACCACGTGATGTGATGCATGGCGTAGTATCTTGAATCGGGTCATGGTGAAGCAGGAAAAAATAGCGGAGAATTGAGGGCCTCGTGGTTGTAAATTGATTAATTGTTCTATTTAAAAAATAATACTAAAACGGGAAGTCTGTGATTCAAATTCAGTAGCTTTCAGTCACTAAACAAAAATAATTCTTTTTATGACCTACACTTGAAAAATCTGAAAGGCAGTACAGCTTTAATAAAAGGAATGTTTAAGTTGATAAAGAATAGGAAAATAAATGTTGCTTTTTTTTGGTAATAACATTTTCTTCATTTTTTCCCCCAAAAATATCATGAGCAAATGGAATCGTGAATCGTTACATGCCTTCTTGATTAGTATGTAAAATGTTTTATATGTACACTTCGATCAGATTAGATTACAAACGATTGAGTCCAATAAGAACTGAATTTCTGTTCAATCGAACACTGTGGGTTCAACTCCGTGTGATCATTGTGAGCGTAAGGTCCACAGGTACAGCTGCAGAATGTTAGCACACGAAGACACTCAGTCCTGTTCTTCTCTTTATTAACGTTATGTTCATGTAAAACTGGTGTATGTGATGCCTTTTACAGTGCTCAGCATAAATGAGTGCACCCCCTTTGAAAAGTAACGTTTTAAACAATATCTCAATGAACACAAACAATTTCCAAAACGTTGACAAGACAAAGTTTAATATAACATCTGTTTAACTTATAATGTGAAAGTAAAGTTAGTAATAATAACTTGGATTACTACTACAAACTTCCATGACTTTATTTGGAGCGAAGATTTTACGGCTGGATGCCCTTCCTAACGCCAACCCCCAACCTGGAGGACCAGGTTGGGGGTTGGCGTTGATGGGGGTTGTATGCTGCGTTGGACGTGCCACATTAAGCCGAGTGTCAACACCAGTACTGAAGACCTTCGCCAGAAGTTGGGCCTGGCTGATCTCTTCTCGGAGATCAGATACAGATACAGGCGCCTTCGATGGTTTGGCCACGTCCATCGCAGCTCCCAAACCATCAGAGACATCACAAACCTGCAAGTGGCTGGGAAACAGAAGAAGGGTCAACCGAGAAAGTCATGGAAAGAGTTAGTGGTTGCCGATTTGAAGGACTGGGGCCTTTTGGCCAGTGACGCTCTAGATAGAGACTATTGGAGGAGGAGGCTACAAACTCACATGCACCGTCTGGCGCACTAGTAGTGTTTCAAACAGACGTAAAAAGGGTAAGTAAGTAAGTAGATTACACATTTTTTCAGTTTTACTCAAATTAGGGTGGTGCAAAAATGAGTACACCCCACAACAAAAACTACTCCATCTAGTACTTTGTATGGCCTCCATGATTTTTAATGACGGCACCAAGTCTTCTAGGCATGGAATGAACAAGTTGGCGACATTTTGCAACATCAATCTTTTTCCATTCTTCAACAACGACCTCTTTTAGTGACTGGATGCTGGATGGAGAGTGATGCTCAACTTGTCTCTTCAGAATTCCCCAAAGAAAATAATCTCTTGACACCACAAAGGTGAAGGCTACAAGAAGATCAGCAAAGCTTTACTTATCAGTCAGAATACTGTAGCAAAAGTGGGACAAAAATTTAAGAAAGATGGAACTGCAGCCATCTCACAGAGACGTCCAGGTCGTCCACGGAAGTTAACACCTTGACAGGAGTGTCTTTTGATGAGAAGGGTTGAAGAAAATTGGCATGCAAGTTCACTGCAGTAGAAAGCCAAACTGGGGTGACTATTTCCCGTGACACAATATGGCGTACGCTGCAGAGGAATGGCATGCATGGATGACGTCCATGAAAGAAGCCTCTCCTAAAGCCCAGGCACAAAAAAGCCCGCCTAGAGTTTGCCAGGGCCCATGCTGACAAAGATGAAGACTACTGGGACTCTATACTCTGGAGTGATGAGACCAAGATAAATGTTTTTGGAACTGATGGCTTCAAAACTGTATGGCGTCGCAAAGGTGAGGAATACAAAGAAAAATGCATGGTGCCTACAGTGAAACATGGTGGTGGCAGTGTCCTTATGTGGGGCTGCATGAGTGCTGCTGGTGTCGGGGAGCTGCATTTCATTGATGGCATCATGAATTCACAGACATATTGCTCTATACTGAAAGAGAAGACGCTACCATCACTCCGTGCCCTTGGTCTTTGTGCACTTTTCCAACATGACTAAACACACATCTAAGGCCACTGTTGGATTTCTGAAGAAGAACAGGGTGAAAGTGATTCAGTGGCCAAGTATGTCTCCTGATCTGAACCCAATCGAACACCTCTGGGGAATTCTGAAGAGACGAGTTGAGCATCACTCTCCATCCAGCATCCAGTCACTAAAAGAGGTCGTTGTTGAAGAATGGAAAAAGACTGATGTTGCAAAATGTCGCCAACTTGTTCATTCCATGCCTAGAAGACTTGGTGCTGTCATTAAAAATCATGGAGGCCATACAAAGTACTAGATGTAGTAGTTTTTGTTGTGGGGTGTACTCATTTTTGCACCACCCTAATTTGAGTAAAACTGAAAAATGTGTAATCTAAGTTATATTATTAACCTTACTTTCACGTTATAAGTTAAACAGATGTTATATTAAACTTTGTCTTGTCAACATTTTGGAAATAGTTTGTGTTCATTGAGATATTGTTTAAAATGTTACTTTTCAAAGAGGGTGCACTCATTTACGCTCAGCACTGTATATCCCATCACACACAGTTTGAATTGTACAGTTACACTCTGATGATTTGTTCTGCAGCTTGCGGCGGGCCGATGGACATCGCGATCGTTCTGGACGGATCGAACAGTATTTATCCTTGGCCTCCTGTTGTGAGTTTTCTTGAGAAGCTCTTAAAAAACCTTGATATCGGACCCCAGCAGTCTCAGGCATGTAACAGCGCTCGAGGTTAAACTTTACTGGTCGTGTCTGGTGACACAATGATTTATTTCTTATTATGGTTGTTGTTGTTGTTATTTATATGATTTCATGTTTGAGCAGGTCAGCGTCATTCAGTATGGCGTCACTCCCAAAATGGAGTTCACCCTGAACGCATATAAAACCAGAGACTCGATCATTCAGGCGGCTTTGAAAATTCCTCAGAAAGGTGGAACTGAGACAAACACGTTCCAAGCTATCGAGTACACCAGGTGTGTGTGTGATCTCGCTGAGGTTGCTTGTGCACATCCAGACTAGAGACATCAGACCTTGTTTTCATGTGTGTGTGTGTGTGTGTGTGTGAGACAGGGTAAATGCTTTTCTGCCTTCAAACGGAGGACGTCCGGATGCCAGTAAAGTGATGGTGGTGGTGACTGACGGAGAGTCGTATGATAACTTCAAGAGAAACAAAGTCATTCCAGCATGTGAGAGAGATGGCATCACTCGCTTCGGCATTGCTGTGAGTACGTCACGACCCATGATGCCTTGGTGCTGTTGTACATCTGTTGGTTCAGAGGTTCTTATGATCTTTGACAGCATCATTGTGCCAAGTACCAGGATATTGTAGTTAAAACACCTTTATGGCTCTACCACGTGGTTACAGTTTGACTCATTTATTTAGACTTTATAAAGACGACACGATTTTGTTTTTCACGATGGTCACTGTGTCAGATCAGACTGTCATAGTGCCAGAAATTCCTGCCATGTCTTGGACAGGAGACTGGAAACTCTACACATTTGACTCCAATCCATCGTCACTGACATCCTGAAGGGAGGGTCAGGAAACTGTTAATCATGGCTATTAGGCGTAGGTGTTCGTCAGACTAGACGAGAAAATACCAAAAATTCTGACATGCTAGACTTTTCATTGGGGTATCGCAGGGCCATGTCACTGTTCTTCGATTATGTCACACTGCAAGACCAGTTCATTGTTCCTGATGTTCAGGCTCGAGACTGGAAATTTGTCAGCTACAACAAAATCATGTCAAAATCAGGCTGAATTTGTGTCATCTGATCCCAGCATTAGCTTAAGATCAGACCAAACGATGGGGGGGGGGGAACGTGGAATGTGAATCTAATCTGACGTAGACGCGTCTTCTTCAGGTCATGATTACTTTTAGCTGTTACGGCAGACTCGTTCCACACCGCATCATAACAAAGGGACACAACAACAAGCATATAAGTTTAAACCAGACTAATAATTTATTAGAGAAGAAAGCAAAAAATAACACCATATGTCCAGGGGAACATGAGTATAATGACGTGTCTGAGTGGGTGCAATGAATTAGTCTAGTAGCCAGTCCTATATGCACCATAGTGAACCCAGAAATTGTGACTACAATAAGGTTTTTTGATTGATTTGCATTGTAGGTGGTCTAGAGATGAATTTTAGCTTGGTTGCTAAAAGTTTCACTTTGGGCAATTTTTCTAATTTGCATAATTCATTCATAATTACCAAAAATCTAATTTTTGGTAAGATATGCTTCTTGTGTGGTAAAGGCTGTGATACAAAAGCCATATTTGGCCAGAATGACTGTCAGGGGTCACTTCTTTCCAAATGCAGATGTTGCCATCTGAATTCCAAGATGGCCACAGATACCCCTTTTCCACCAAATCAGTTCCAGGGCTGGTTCGGGGCCAGTGCTGGTGCTGGTTCATAACTCGTTCAACTTGCGAGCCAGCTGAGAACCAGTTTGCTTTTCCATAGCTTGCGGTGCTAAGCGGAGCCACGTCATTACGTCGCTGTATACGTCAGTTACGTCGCTGTATACGTCATTACGTCGCTGTATACGTCAGTTACGTCGCTACGTTCACATAAACCTTGGCGCGAATATCAAAGCAAAAACAACACGGAAGAAGCAGCAACAGCAGCAACAACAATAATAATAATAATGGATGAGTTCGCGTTTGTACAGCTGCTGCTTCTTGTCGCTTAAAAATGGCGATCTTTCGCGGTCTTTTTATTGTTGTTGGTCTTAACAACTCCGCCCCCCCCGCTGACATAAGCGGTTCTTTCCTCTGGCCCAGCAGAGAGTTGGTGCTAGCCTGGAACCGGTTTTTCTGGCCCCAGAGCCAGTTCTTTGTCAGTGGAAACAGAAAACCCGGTTCCAAACTAAGCACTGGCCCCGAACCAGCCCTGGAACTGCTTTGGTGGAAAAGGGGCAAGAGTGATGTTGATCTAGAAGAGGTACTCCAATATGAACTTTGTGCGGTTCCACCTGCATTAGTTGATGAATTTGGATGCTTGAGGAAAGGAAACAAATCAATTATCATAAAACATCTGGGAGTCACAGAGGAGCCTTTGAAGCCTGATGTCAAACAGAAAAAAAAAACATCTGCTCTGAAAAAACTGCAATCAACAGATGAAAACCTCCAACTCCATACTCAGCGGGCTCACCTTCAGGTGTTGCTGTGGAAAGTTGCAGACAAGGATAGGCCACTGGAAATGGCAAAAGACGTCACTAGCTTTGGGTGGATAGTGACTGAACAAGCAGTTATGCCTGAACTATCCACCCAACCAGTGGGCCCTCCTCAGCTTCTGGATGTCGTGAGTTGTGGGTGCAAGTCATGCCAAAAGAACTGTAAATGTAGAAAGGAAAGGCTGCCCTGCACTGACTACTGAAACTGTGAAGGAGGTGATGGCTGCCAGAATCCCCACACAGAACCCACTGATGAACCTGATGATGAAGAGGACTAAAGTATACAGCAGCTCATTGATTATAATGTACATATATGTAATGTGAACTGATTTGTTAAAATATTAATGTCAAAGTTTGTTGTATTGATGATGTCAAAACATGAATAGTGTGTGAAGTTACATATTCTTTCTTGTCGTCTTTGAATTACGAATATATACATAATATTATAATGGTTCTGGTTAGAAAACATATCCCCAAATTTTTTAAAATCCTTAGATCACAAAGTATGTAAATGGTACTTTAGAAAGCATAGACATTGGATGTTTCTGGCAAGTACATCTACATTTTGGATTTGTAATGGTGGCCATCTTGGAAGAGGCAGCCATCTTTGGAAGATATCAAATAGCCTACAATAATATGTTTGGTTTCAGTGTTTAGATCATCCTCGAAAACATATACAACCCCGATTCCAAAAAAGTTGGGACAAAGTACAAATTGTAAATAAAAACGGAATGCAATGATGTGGAAGTTTCAAAATTCCATATTTTATTCAGAATAGAACATAGATGACATATCAAATGTTTAAACTGAGAAAATGTATCATTTAAAGAGAAAAATTAGGTGATTTTAAATTTCATGACAACAACACATCTCAAAAAAGTTGGGAAAAGGCCATGTTTACCACTGTGAGACATCCCCTTTTCTCTTTACAACAGTCTGTAAACATCTGGGGACTGAGGAGACAAGTTGCTCAAGTTTAGGGATAGGAATGTTAACCCATTCTTGTCTAATGTAGGATTCTAGTTGCTCAACTGTCTTAGGTCCTTTTTTTTGTCGTATCTTCCGTTTTATGATGCGCCAAATGTTTTCTATGGGTGAAAGATCTGGACTGCAGGCTGGCCAGTTCAGTACCCGGACCCTTCTTCTACGCAGCCATGATGCTGTAATTGATGCAGTATGTGGTTTGGCATTGTCATGTTGGAAAATGCAAGGTCTTCCCTGAAAGAGACGTCGTCTGGATGGGAGCATATGTTGCTCTAGAACCTGGATATACCTTTCAGCATTGATGGTGTCTTTCCAGATGTGTAAGCTGCCCATGCCACACGCACTAATGCAACCCCATACCATCAGAGATGCAGGCTTCTGAACTGAGCGCTGATGATAACTCGGGTCGTCCTTCTCCTCTTTAGTCCGAATGACACGGCGTCCCTGATTTCCATAAAGAACTTCAAATTTTGATTCGTCTGACCACAGAACAGTTTTCCACTTTGCCACAGTCCATTTTAAATGAGCCTTGGCCCAGAGAAGACGTCTGCGCTTCTGGATCACGTTTAGATACGGCTTCTTCTTTGAACTATAGAGTTTTAGCTGGCAACGGCGGATGGCACGGTGAATTGTGTTCACAGATAATGTTCTCTGGAAATATTCCTGAGCCCATTTTGTGATTTCCAATACAGAAGCATGCCTGTATGTGATGCAGTGCCGTCTAAGGGCCCAAAGATCACGGGCCCCCAGTATGGTTTTCCGGCCTTGACCCTTACGCACAGAGATTCTTCCAGATTCTCTGAATCTTTTGATGATATTATGCACTGTAGATGATGATATGTTCAAACTCTTTGCAATTTTACACTGTCGAACTCCTTTCTGATATTGCTCCACTATTTGTCGGTGCAGAATTAGGGGGATTGGTGATCCTCTTCCCATCTTTACTTCTGAGAGCCGCTGCCACTCCAAGATGCTCTTTTTATACCCAGTCATGTTAATGACCTATTGCCAATTGACCTAATGAGTTGCAATTTGGTCCTCCAGCTGTTCCTTTTTTGTACCTTTAACTTTTCCAGCCTCTTATTGCCCCTGTCCCAACTTTTTTGAGATGTGTTGCTGTCATGAAATTTCAAATGAGCCAATATTTGGCATGAAATTTCAAAATGTCTCACTTTCGACATTTGATATGTTGTCTATGTTCTATTGTGAATACAATATCAGTTTTTGAGATTTGTAAATTATTGCATTCCGTTTTTATTTACAGTTTGTACTTTGTCCCAACTTTTTTGGAATCGGGGTTGTAATTAGACACTGATATTTTGACTGTAGGGCCTTTGGTTCTCAAACAGAAGCTTTTTGGAGAGTTTTGGTGGCCATTTTGGAAAAGTGGCCATATTGACAAGTTATCAGATGTCCTACAATACTCTTTTTATTTATTTATTTATTTAACTCCGTGTTTAGCTCACCCTTGAAAACATGTATTTAGACACTAAAAATTTGTTTGTATGGCCTTTGGTTCTCACGCAGTAGCATTTTGAAGAATTTAGGTGGCCATCTTGGAATTCAGATGGCAACATCTGCATTTTGAAAGAAGTGACCCCTGACAGTCATTCTGGCCAAATATGGCTTTTGTATCACCACTTTTACCACGCAAGAGCCATATCTTATCAAAAATGAGATTTTTGCTAATTGTGAATAAATTATGAATAAATTATGCAAATTAGAAAAATGCCTAAAGTGCAACTTTTAGCAACCAAGCTAAAATCGATCTCTAGACCACATACAATGCAAATCAATCAAAAAACCTTATTGTAGTCATAATTTCCGGGTCCCCTACCGTGGCTACTAGTAGACTAAATGTGCCAGTATGTGGACCAATGGGGGAAACGGAGAAAAAGAGATGGTGAGATAAACAGGTGGGGGGAGGGGAAGAAGTAACCAAAATCCCCGTGTGAAAGGAAAATCAAACTAGGTGCCTAAAAATGCCCCTCCTAGAGAGAGAGGAGGACCCCTTTTACCGTTACACCCCAGCTACAGGTGCACTCAATATATTAATCAGTTTAACCACGCCCAGCTCTGCCCATGCACTGACAGGGAAGGACCTGAAGGGGGCACAGGGGGTCGTAACATAGCATCATGCTGACTTTGACTTGTGAACCAACAGAAAACAAGCAGGTTATTTTGGGGGGGGGTAAAAAAAAAAAAAAAGCTAATTACCAGAGTGAGTCAAACAAAATCTATTCGTAATTTCTTTATTTTAAGCAGGTCATAACTTCCATCTGCCCTGATTAACTCACATTATTTTGACAGTTACGGATATTATTGAAATCACTTCTTTAATATTTTGATGCCTTACAACTTTTACCCGACGCACTGTTCTGAATGAGTTCAGCTGCTGTCTCACGTCCCGCCTTACTGTTTTTATGAACTTCAGGTGCTCGGGTATTACACAAGGCAAAACATCGACAGCAAAAATCTCGTTGAGGAAATCAAATCAATCGCCAGCAGTCCTTCAGATAAATATTATTTCAACGTGTCATCTGAAAAGGCTCTCCAGGAGATCGCTGGAAGTCTGGGAGATCGGATCTTCAACATCGAAGGTGAAGATAAAGTTTTGGTAAAAGCTTGTGTCAAAACCTAACAGGAGTTTGAAGTAAAAGTGGAAAAATTGTGTATAAATGTACTCGGATTTGAACGTAAAGCGTTAAACAGCACACGTTTTTTAAAATGGAAGAATGTGTTCACGTCGTTATTGACGTCGTTCTTTACAAAACTCCTCACAGAATCCTGGCTTTGATTCTCAACCAAAAGTCATGATCCTGATTTCATGTAAATCTTCCAAGTTATATTTTGAATATTAACTCTTTCATGCATAAATTAAAGACGTATCCACATTCTTAAAACTGCACTTCTTTTATGAATTTTTACTTTCTCTAAAATAAAAAAAAAATCACTTGCATTCCAAATTAAACAAATTGTCCATGTATAGGAACGCCACAAGTTTAAAAAAAAAAAGATTTTAAAAATGCACCTGAATTTTTTTAAAAATTGTAATATGTATATAAACAAAAATATTAACTTTCAGGTATAAAATATTTAATGTTGACCACAGTGATAGAAAATGGACATTTTTGGACAATTTAGTACTGTGTTGCATAATGCAGCTGATTTATATATATATTATGCAATTAAAAATTAACTGATTGGTTGGATGATTGATTAACAAAAATAAATAGCCAATTAATTCATTAATTGTATACTAAAATATTAATTTAATTTGGGATTTTGTGCACACAGTTTGTAAAAATATACCAGAAACATTCCAAACTGAAAATGGCAATTATCTTCGAGACCGAAATCAAGATAATGAGAAGAATTTACATTTAAATTTGCCCTGAATTGACTGTCCATCAGCGAGGACGCTCTGCACAAAAGAGTTAATGTCCCCGTCTTTCCTCAGGCACTGGTACAGGTGGCGAATTTCAGATGGAAATGTCGCAGGTTGGGTTCAGCGCACACCAAACCAAGAACAAGGTGTGAGATCTCTGGGATTTTTCACTCGCACCAATTAATTACATTTATTATGTGTTTTTTTTTTTTTCCTAACCCTTCTCTCCGTGCGTTGTGTCTCTGCAGGATGTGATGATGCTGGGGGCTGTTGGGGCGTACGGATGGAGCGGAACTGTGGTGCATAAAACTGCTCAGAAATCAGAGATTTTCCCCAAAGAAGCTTTTGAGCAAATCCTTGAAGATAAAAACCACAGTTCACTGCTGGGTGAGTGGCTCGGGTTAGTTACACCACATATCCAGTTTCACTTAAAGGGATCCTCCAGTGGATTTATTCTCAAATTTACTTTAAGTAAAAGCAGTCGCACTTTTCAAAAATCAAACTTTCATTTTCGGAGACTAAATAGTGTTCAAGAAAAATGAATTTTCTTTAAAATGCCCGATGGGCTTCCTGCGGTGGTGCCGTATGCGATGACGTCAGGTAGCGGTCGCTTGGAGCAACTCGGCTGTTTATATTCTCTGTTTACATCATAGTTTTGCAAGTATTTTTACTGAATTTATCAGTTTTTAAATACGTATGACTCGTTGTGTAGCATATAAATGCCACAATGACGCTAAAAAGAAAGCACAAGCTGGGACTCGACTACATTTCCGCAGAGAAAATGCAAAGTGTGCTGGATCACCTAATCCTTTCTGAACATTGTTAAGTTACTGCCTTGTGGCTACGCTATTCTGTTTGTTTATGACGATGTTTTGATTATTGCATTTTTAATTTAAATTTTTTTTATTTTTATATCTTCTTTATTGTTCAGAATAAAGTAATCAATCAATCAAACAGAGCGTCACTGACAGAAACTGGATCAGACATGAGACCTCACACTGCAAAACCTTTCTTCACAATAAGTGTTTGTTCACTGTTGTTGTCATTTTCGTGTGTGTGTGTGTGCGTGTGTGTGTGTGTGTAGGCTACTCGGTGACCACTCTGTATAGCGGTTCCACTGAGTACTTTGTGGCCGGTGCTCCTCGCTCCAACCACACGGGTCAGGTCGTGGTGTACACACTGAACACGCAGCAACAACCCGACATCCGACACTCACAGAGAGGAGATCAGGTAAATAACCCCTGCTTCTGACCAATCAGAATTGAGAATTTCAGCAAGCCCACCGAATTCTGGATTCTGATTGGTCGGAAGTGTTGATTAATTTACGTTCGATGTTATTGTTTCTATAGTAACAGCTTGTTCACAGGGACATGTACGCTGGCCTCGCAACAGTAATGGATTATAAAGAACAATCACTGATGATGAAGTTTTCTCTCAGGAGAATAAAATGTTTATGGAGACCGGAAGTCTCCAGTCCGGTGTCAGCGCTTTGTAAAGTTGTGTTACAGTTACGAACCTGTTTTTGGACGGATTTTCAGATCGGCTCGTACTTTGGAAGCGTGCTCTGTCCCCTGGATGTGAATCATGACGGTGTTACTGATCTTCTGCTGGTTGGAGCGCCAATGTACATGAGTGAGGAGAAGAAGGAGATGGGCAAAGTGTACATCTTCACCATTACTGACGTAAGCTGTTAAAGAAAAACACTGCTCCAAATCCACGGAAGCCACACTGACACTGAAAAAGTGATAAACCTCCAACGTCTTTTTGTTCTGTTCTGTTTGGTTGATGTATCTACAGGGGTTCTTGAGTAACCAGGGGTTTCTGGAAGGTTCCTCTCCACTGGAGAACGCTCGATTCGGAATGGCCATCGCCGCTGTTCCTGACCTCAACCTGGACGGCTTTACCGATGTGGTGGTCGGAGCCCCGCTGGAGGAGAACGGCCATGGAGCCATTTATATTTACAACGGAGATGCGCAGAGTATCAGGAGCCAGAGCTCACAGGTAGGAGCGCTCTAACCAGAACCTCATAACGCCTGATGTTAACTGATGTTTAGAGTGACCAAATGCTCTGAAAAAATTTGAGTTAATATAATATATAGCAGTAACTGTTCAAGTAGAAAACAAAAGACGAGAATAAAATAAAATGGATTTTTTTGTAGCCAAAATTCTCCATCTTCAGTCACTGGCTAAAGAGACTACATAAGGAATAAAACACTCAGTGTTGTGATGTTGAAAGAAAACAATCAATGATGACTTGGTGTGATGGAGTAGATGAACTGTTTTCACCCTGAAGTTGATTATTTTTCTACAATTGCATGGCACCATAGTAAAAGAGTCCAGGTGCTAAACTGGCCTGCTGCAGTCCAGACCTGTCTCCCATTTAAAACATTTGGTGCATTATGAAGCGCAAAATATGACAAAGGAGACCCCGAACTGTTGAGCAACTGAAACTGTATGTCAGGCAAGAATGGGACACCGTTTTTCTTTCAAAACTACAGCAATTGGTCGTCTCAGTTCCCAAACATTTACAGAGTGTTGTTAAAAGTAGAGGTGATGCAGCACAGTGGTAAACACGCCCCATCCCAATTTTTTTGAAACATGTTGCTGACATCAAATTCAAAATGAGCATATATTTTTCAAAAAGCAATAAAAATTTCACAGTTTCAACATTTGATATGTTGTCTTTGTACTATTTTCAATGAAATATCGGGTTTTCATGATTTGCAAATTATCACATTCTGTTTTTATTTATGTGTTTTACACAGTGTCCCAACTTTTTTGGAATTGGGGTTGTATAACAGCACGTCCTCTTATATTGCAGCAAATTACCAAAGAATAGCATTTTTAAAATAATTAATCAGAAGACATTGACATATTGTTATGTTTAATGTTGTGGAACCTCCACAGATCGATAAATACATGAAATCTAATCTCATCTTTTATCCATTTTATCTGGCAATATTAAAGCCTCTCTTTGTAATTATACTTAGAAACTGTGAAACTCCGGATTAGGCTCAAACTTCATGCAGACTGCCCAGTAAAAGCTATGATTTATTTAAAGTATTAATTATCTCAGTATTTATGTTATAATTTTATCCTAAATTTTCATTTTTTTTATTTTTCTGCTTGATTTGTCAAGCACTTTTAATTAACATATATACATACTGTACTGTGCAAAAGTCTTAGGCACGCTATTTTTTTTTCATACAAACTTTTGTTATAGATTTCTATTTTATGAGTTCTACATTATCGAGTCAAAACATTACAAAAACATTTTGGTTTCAAACGTTCATTTTTTTTTCAGCACAAAATTAAATGTTACAGAAAAAAAAGTTTGTATCTGATCAGCATATTCCATAAGAGACACTTTTCAGGTTAAAAAAGAAATCATAATGAAGGCTGCTGGGTTTTGGTGTAAAATGAAGAAGTGAGTGTGACAGTCAAAGTGTCCAGAAGAACTGCGGCTGGTTCTGGAAGATGCTCAGGAAAACCTACAGATCATTTCCGCATAAAACTGCACTCACTGGACCTGAGACGGATTTTTTTAAAGCAAAGGGTCGTCTCACACCAAATACTGACTTTGTTTCATTTATTATGACTTACTGATTACTGTTTATAGTATTTTTCTAAAATGTTGAAACATTTCATTTCATTATTTTTTGCTCTACAGCATTTCTTTACATGTGCCCAAGACTTTTACACAGTACTGTATATATTTATACTTCTATTTGCAGAAAATTCTTGCCATGAAACTGGACCCGGAATTGAGGTACTTCGGACGTTCTTTAGACGCTGCTGGAGATCTGAATGGAGACTCGGTCCCAGACGTCTCTGTGGGGAGTTATGGGAAAGTGCTTCAGCTCTGGTGAGACTCTCTGGAGTGGGAAATGTTTCCCATCATGCCCTGGAGTTGCGTGTTTGTGAATAGGAAGTCTGGGGCAGGAAATTGTCATTTCAGTTATTAGACTTTTCCTGCTGATTTGTCTTGAGTGCAACAGCTGGTGTAGTTTTCAGGCATAAGTGATGAGCAGCATAAGAGATCGGAGAATAAATGTTTTTATAAAGTTTTATATGTCCATATGTTTTGTATTTAATATTTTAAAATGGAAATGGAGTCCTTTTCCTGGTTCAGAGTTTGGAGTTTTTACTCTTTTGGCCAGAAAAGTGGTCAGAATGTTTTTGTGTCTCAACTTTAATTTTATTTATTTATTTATTTATTTACCATTTCACTGCATTTGTTTCACATTTCCGATTCCTTTCGTGACGCATCTCAAAGATCACGACTTTTGATTGTGAATTTTTCTCCTCTGGTTTCACTACAGATTCAATCACTGTTTATTAAAAGGGAAATATTGTGCACATACATATAGGAATCTAAAGCCTGCCAACCCACAAACTCTGAAATGAGACACGCAGTCAGTTTCTTTTGCGCTTCCGATTTCAGAAAACATGATTCAACAGATTCAGCTCCTCTTTCTACATCACAAACAGGGCTCATTAGAATAATCCCGCCCCTTTATCTGAGTATCTCCACTCATGACTTGAGAACTGCCTTTGCGAATGAATATTCATGTTGAAAGTGCGACCTGGTTGGCTGGTGTAAGGGGGGGTGGGGTGAGCAGGGGCTCATTATCATAATTTAAAGGAACAGCGACTCAAATCGGCTGTTCTGAACAGAGCTGTTTAGACGGCGTGAGAAAGAACTGTGTTGTTTTATCCTCATGGGGTTTTGAACAAAACGTCAGACATTTCATTCAGACCTCAGGGAAGTGTGTTAAGTTGTGGAAAAAGGGGAATAATACGTCACCTTTAAGTACGGAATAAAACACCTTTTATGCTATTATTTGTAAGTAATTAACTTAAGGGTGGTAACAGTATAAATTTTTAAATAATTATTTGGTTTTAGTTAAAATCAATAACATTACAACTAGTGTAATTATAATATAAGATTCAGACCAAAGAGTTCTAGGGATCTATCGAGAGGAACTACCCCGGGGTTCTCCTGAGAGAACCACATACTGTACCTTCAAGAGCTTTTTTTTCTGTTTGCCTTCACACCACCAGTAGAAACGCTGAAGTGATGTAAGTCGGCTTGCTCGCATGACATTAACAGGAAATGCTAGCGAAGAATTTAATATTTTGCTGAGATGTATCAAAATCCCTCCTCGCATATACACTCAGTAAAGCCTCGGTCACAACCGGACGTACGATTTTTTGGTCGTGCAATTTTTGGCGTTTCCCAAATCGCTGCGTTTTTTTTTTTTTTTTGTTCGTGGAGAACGTAGTTGTGGTGACCATGAAGGAGTAAGATCACCGCGCACCCAACGTACAACCCGGAAGTCGAACGTGCGTACCATGCACGAAATCTGAGGCTGCTCGGACGTACGGCTGTCGCTTCATTCGTACAGCCAACGCACCTTCAACCGTGCACTAATCGTACTGACCGTGCGTTCCATCCAGGCTTTGTATGAAGGTTGCAAGAACTGTGCACGATCTGTATGTTGTGCGTACCAACGGCGTTCGTTTGTCGCACTGCGGCGATTGGAGAGGGGTATATATATTTCGGAATACTTTGGTTTCTCACTGTGAAAATGGCAATCCCTCCGCAAAGACTTCGTCTCAAACTCCTGGCCTGCTGGCCACTGTCGTGGTCTTCATCCTCCTCCTCACTGCTCCTTGTCCTCTCTCTCCTCCCTCTCTGCCGCCGTCTCTCTCTCCTCCGTCTCCGACACCTTTTCTATCCTCCTCTTCCCTTTTGCCTTCGGCATATTGAATTGAAGCGATGCAATGAAATTAAATGAAATTGGGTTTTCTCTCAATCAAAGCCTACGTGTACAAATGGCCGTAGGCACCCCTGCAGCTTTATATACCCGAGTTTTCGTGCGATTGACGCCCTCTCGCCGTACGGACAATGCACGGCCGACTTACTTGACACGCATGGATGACATACGAAATATCTGAACATGCGTTGGCCGCACTAATTATGTATGTGGGGCGCATGACACACATACGGAGTCCGCAAGTGCGACGTACGAAAAAAATTGACATTTTGCCCAAACCTGACACCAGCAAATCGTACGAAAGACGCACGTCGGCCGTACGGAAGACACACGAGGCCGTAAGTTTGTCTTGCAACCTGAAAAAAACGTAAGCGCCCGTAGAGTTTGTTTAACATGACAAAGAACCTCTGCGGCCAGTCTACGGCTCGAAAATCAGCACGTCACACGCGCGCCCTCTGTGCGTTTCTTTGCATTTTTTGCACGTAGACCGGCCGTAGGAGCACGTACAGCCGGTTGTGACCGAGGCATAAAGCCTGGACTTCACTGTCGGTTCATTTGTCATGTTTTTTTTTTTTTCTATTTTTTAACTCTAAGTGCAGTTGTTACACAGCGAACATGTTTAACATTACACGGCTAACATTTTACACAGGTTTTTAAAGAAATCCCTCAAAACAGCGTTCTAAGAACTACAATCGTCCTCAGTTCCTACACTGAGAACACGCACGCGCACAAAAAAAGGTGACGTTCCTCCAACAGTTCTAAGAACCATGAAAAAGTTCCTCTGGTCTGAAAACGCTTATACTTTCACTTCAGTCTCACATCATTTCTACTTTTCTCAACAGACCCAATGTGACCAGGACGCAGGAAGTCGGGGTAGTTTTTAAGTCTTACACCACAGCGAATTTTTTGCATCGTTAATAATACTTGATGTCACAGAAGGTCAACGAGACTTGACTCTTCATCTGAGAGGAGTTTACACTTCCGAGTTTGTACAGTAACACCAGAAGCTGCGTCTTTAGTCTCTTGAAAGTCAAAAGGGAGGAAAAAGAGAGGTTTGTGAGGGAACAACTGTATAGATCATGTTTTAATGTGTTTATTGTCAGGCAATCTCTCGGAACGAGCTGTTGGTACAGGAATGTGAAAGTAGCCTGATCTGAGCACATTTATATAAAACTTATTGTTTAGGTCTGCGTTAGAGTTGTAAATAAACACATCTGTGCTGCTGTAGAGAATTAATTAGCTTTTGAGTTAATAATTAAATTCAGGTTTGATGTGATGTCATAGTAACGCCCATGTAATATTGGTGCTGCTTAAAATTCGAGCCCCTCAACCCAGAACATCTTCCCACTTCCCTGGAACGTGATGGAGTTAATGGTGTTACAGCTCCATCTGAGCCTGAACATACCCATAATGCACCTCACTTTAGACATTTCATCAGATTCGAGAAGTTTGATTTACATGGGTGGTTCTGTGACCGTGTGGTTTCAGGTCCAGGGGCGTGGCGGTGGTGACGGCTCGGGTCACGTTCACCCCGGACCAGATCAGCATCCTGAGTAAGTTGTGTTACTTCGGTGGACAGATGGTGTCCTGTTTTAAAGCCAAAGTCTGCTTCAGGGCGGAGTTCAAACCGTCAAACTCTGTCGGACCTGCAGGTACGTCACTAATATCGAATAATGTGCTTCACTTTTATTTTATATACAGATTAAAATATTTGTTTTTATATACACTTATGTATATGACACATCTACACAATGTAACTAGATAGAGACTGTGACTAAAGTCGCAGTAATTTGCACTAACTGACCTGAACAAAATAAAAAACTGATGATTTGAAAAAAATCATGAAAATTGACAGAGTTGTCAGCGATTGAAAAAAGTCCGTTTTTCATGGATCATTCTGGTTCGGTGATCCAGATCCGCACCAAAAGTCACAGCAATGTAATGTAGCCCAGAGGTGGTATTCTTGTGAAATTTAGTGATGATTGGTTGCAAACTGAGGAAGAAATAGCAACATAAAAAACATTATTCGTCTTCTTATTCTCTTAAAGTGGAAAGATCCTGAGGGAGAGTAAAAACTTGCGCTACCGTTGCTAGCGCAAATGAATGAACAATGAAATTACAAATTAAGTGCTCTTGAATTCTGATTGGTCAGAAGATGTTGATTAATTTCCTGTAACAGCGGTTTGTTCATGTTCAGGGACTTGTACGGTCCGATACGGTGTGTAATCATTGATGCGGTAAAGTTTTCTGAAAGTATTGAGACGTTTATTGAACATTTTATGGAAGGAGTCTCCAGTGTCAGAACTTTGTAACAGTCAGTTACTTTATAGTTACGATATAATTTTACGTTTTGTGACCAGCTGTTTATAGCTGCTGTAATGTAAGCAAGAACAGGAAGTAGCTTGTTTCAAAAACGTTCCACAACATTAAACTAACAAAAAGTGCAATGTGTTGAGTTTTTTTTGTTTTGTTTTTTAGTGAGTTACAACTGTAATTGTTGGCGAATTGCTCTGGAATAAGATATGAAAGACTTTTATGGTCCTGCTGTTAAAGGAAAATAAACTAATTTGTAAATAATGATCAGGATCTGTAACTCTCTGATTAACTACACAGAAGAAGTGATGCCTTATAGCAAGTTAAAATATCTTGAATTTGGGCAAATTGAGCTAATATTTCTTTTTGTTAAATTATTCTATTCGACTGCCAGATCATTTTGCTCCCTTCTACAAAGAAACACCTAAAATTTGAAAAGAAGCATCTGCCAGTAGAACAAGACGATTTCAAGCTCGAGTGCAAAATGTTGAGAATTATGTGTTAATTATCATTTATTTGGTTTATTTTTAATGTTATACACTGCAACCCTGCTATAACGAACTCCTTGGGAGACGTCCAAATAGTTTGTACTGAAAAAAGTTCGTAATACTGAAATGGACCCACTTGTCACACCAAACACTCACTTTTATATTTGAAATTTTCAGCACGTTCTCCTTTTCACAAATTTCTCCTTCTGAGTCTCTATCACAGTTCACTGACTGAGTTAAAGGATCACGAACACCAGTGATTGATTTCTTTGTCTGTTATGGAAATGATGGAGGTGTATCGTGTGGTGTTAATGTCCAAACACTGACTCGCTCTGTTTTCTAAATCTTCACCATTCAGTTCATTCATGTGTCACAAATCACCGATGATGTAATTTATGGTGGGGCAGGGGGGTATTTAAAAAAAAAAACACCGTTGTGTTTTAAGTACGTTTTAAGTTTAGCTGTATCAGCAGTCATTTCATCCTTTTATCAATCCTTTGATCAGCATTCTCGATAATTGTTAGTGATCTACACCTGAGCAACACTCGTTAAGCCTTTGTTTTATGGCGTGAACATGTATTGTTAACTGAGGATTACGTACTTATTATCTCTGGGGGAAGAGGAATGCATGATTCAGTGTGTCATGCAAGCATGGGAATGATGGATGTAATTGCAAGAAGAGTGTTTACCGTATTTTCTGGACTATAAGCCGCTACTTTTTTCCTAGGTTTTGAACCATGCGGCTTATACAAAGGTGCGGCTATTCTGTGGATTTTTCTTCCACCGCTAGGGGCGCTCTAACCGGAAGTAGAATCAAAAATAAGATAGACGAAAAATCAATGCAAAGAAGAATTAGCAGATCTTTATCAGATAGAACACGCACGACAAATTACTAACTGGTAATTATTTTCAAATCCAGCGAAGATGATTAAAGTGACTTGTGGTTTCAAACACAGGAGAAATGAAGGTAAATAAATACCGGTTATTTTCTCTTGGTTCTGTTCCGTTTTAATCAGCAAAGTTGCTGCCGTGTTAAAAGGCACTGTTCGGAAAGAATCTGTTCAGGTACATACATGTACATTTACAGTACAAAATCATTCTGTACATGCAGTAAATATCTAATTTTTCAACATAGATATCTGCGGCTTATAGCCCGGTGTGGCTTGTATATCTTTTTTTTAATTTTTTTTTTTTAAATAGAGCAGATGCGGCTTATATACAGGTGCGCTCTATAGTCCAGAAAATACGGTATTTACAAACAGGCAGGCAAACAGGACAAAAACGTAAGACAAAGGCAGGGGCATGAAACGGGTGATGGTCACACAAGGCGCAAACAGAATGGCAGAGGCAAAGATGAAAGGAGGCAGAGTCCAAATACACAAAACAAAGTAAAAACCAGAAAGGCAATATACAGATACAAAGGCTTGGTAATGTGAGACACCAGGTACAGCGCGTATACTTCAAGTCTGTGTGTTTAGAGTCTCTTTATAAGCGTGCGCTGTGATTGCACTCTAATCCGGAACAGGTGCATGGTACTGTAATTAGTCCTAATGATGCTGCGTGTGGATGTGATACAGTGATTTTTTTTTTTGAAGACTCTGACGCTTTGTCATTAAAGGCGGAGGGCATGAACTTGGCTCATTATATGCGAAAGTTCATTACAGCAGGGTTGCAGTGTAATAGGAAATACGGTACTAGATGAGTTTATCTGAGACTTTATTTAAAGTTGGCAAAGCATTTCACACCTTCTATTGATATTTTTTTTAAATAAATGTGAGCCAGGAAGCAGATTGATTGATTGTGATTCAGAACAGATAACGAAACAGAACTGATAAAGAAAACTAATAAGATGATCACATTTGCACCATAATAGTGAATAAAGTCAGGAAACCTGTTTGAGATCATAAACTATAATTCTGATTTTCAGAGATTAAGTACAACATGACGCTGGACGCTGACCTGCAGTCGTCTCGAGTCAGCTCCAGAGGTCAGTTCAGGAACTCAGAGCGTGTGGTCCAGCAGGACATCAGCGTCTCCACGGCCGAGACGTGTGAGGAACATCAGGTGTACGTTCAGGACACTCCTGACCTCGTCGACTCCATCGCCGTCCGAGTCGACATCAGACTCCAGCAGCCGGACTCTTCCAGCCCTGTCCTGAACGCCTTCAGTCCCACCATGTGGGAGTTTTCTGTGAGCATCATGTCCCACCTCGCTGTGTTGTGTGTTCATTAGTTTTATAGTTTTTTTTTCTTTGTTTTTTTTCAATGAATTGAATGACAGGTTCTTTCATTTTTCTTTTCGAATTAGATCCCATTTTCTAAAGACTGCGGTGATGATGAATTGTGCTACAGCGACTTGGTGTTGAGTGTCAAGAGAGAGACATCGACTGGGTAAGAACCTACAGTCGCTTAGATCACATCTCATGATTATAATCTATGGAGCCCTTGAAGGGACTGTTACATAAACATATACAAAACAACCTTACTGAGTGAGTGAAAAGGTCATGGTGTGATGTTTCTTCAGGTCATTATCATAATTATGTGCACCACTTACCTTCTCATCTGCACTGTTTATCATGTAAATTTGTCCTTTTCACAAGAGTTTTTGAAGAAAAGAAGTCATTTTTACCGACAGAAAAATTCCTGATACGAGAAAAAAATGGGGCGGCACGGTGGTGTAGTGGTTAGCGCTGTCGCCTCACAGCAAGAAGGTCCTGGGTTCGAGCCCCGGGGCCGGCGAGGGCCTTTCTGTGTGGAGTTTGCATGTTCTCCCCGTGTCCGCGTGGGTTTCCTCCGGGTGCTCCGGTTTCCCCCACAGTCCAAAGACATGCAGGTTAGGTTAACTGGTGACTCTAAATTGAGCGTAGGTGTGAATGTGAGTGTGAATGGTTGTCTGTGTCTCTGTGTCAGCCCTGTGATGACCTGGCGACTTGTCCAGGGTGTACCCCGCGTCTCGCCCGTAGTCAGCTGGGATAGGCTCCAGCTCGCCTGCAACCCTGTAGAAGGATAAAGCGGCTAGAGATAATGAGATGAGATGAGAAAAAAAATGCTGGCCGTCTGGAGGCATGAAACAGTGATGTCAGTGTTGTTTTGTTGCCATGACAACAACTCGATCAATATGACCACCATGGAAATAAGACTTGATATAAAATGTTGTATTAATTCAAGAAATAATTATTACACCAGCAAATAGAGTTAAAAAAAACCTTGGAATAAGTCACTAAAAGTCATTTTAATATGTCTGTATCGCTTATTGTGGGTCCTGGACAAGACTCTGGTTAATAAATTGTGCTTAAAATGTTTTTTTAATGGCTTAAATTTATCTAAAATCCTGTTATTAGGCTGATGAGCTGTTGCAATGGCGTGGCGTCCATCATCCACAATTCAGTTAATGGATCCAGTTAATCCATGGATTTCCATTCTGATTGTTTTGTTTGAAAGAACTCATCACTCTGCACAAAACTCAGTCATTTTGTCAGATTTTTTGCTAACGAGTTACTAATTAGGCCAAATTAACAAATTTTCCAGGCCTCTCACTTGAATTGTATCTCCTCTCTAATTTCTCATCCGATTTCAGTTCTGATTGATGGATGTTTTGAGTCGATCTTCTCTTGAGGAACAAATTTTAGTCCTTTGTTGATGTTCCTGCTGTAAACAGTGTGTTGTGGAGGTTGGTCCTCTCTCGCACTGTCACATTTTCAGTTCTGTTTGTTTTGGTTGTCATGGTTGTTCTGGTGGCAGGCCAGATGAGCGACTACGCCCCTGATGTTCTGGTTACTTTGACACCATGTTAGTATAAACATCAGGATCTTATTACAGAATGATTGATTAACTCAAACTGAAAGAAATGTTCTGTAAAAGGTGTAACGGTTCCCTTTACCAGCACTGTGAAGGTGTGAAATGATGATCTGCTTCCCTCAGAGTGTAATCCTGGTCCAAAAAGGTCAAAGGTCATACAGTGTATTGAGCCCAAAACTCTAAAACCGTCTCTTGGCATCTGTGCTTCGGTCTACAGCTGCAATTTTCTTCCACGCTACACACAGACGCTTCCCAGAAAAGCTGCCTGTAGAACCTCAGATGTGTTTTAAACGTTTTTGCAAACGGTTTGTCCGTCTCGGTCCCCGTGATGAAGCTCAAACTCGAGTCTTTGTTCCCAATAGTCACATCTGCCCCTCGTACACACTCGCATGTTGTCAATTAAACCCATGTGTTAGTATTTGAACTATAATCGGCTCCAGAATTATTGGCACCCTTCATGAAAATCAGCAAAAACATGGTAAATAAAAAGTGATGTTTTGAGGCGTGGTTCATGTGTAATGTTTAATGCAATATTTCCAGACATGTTTGTTGGAGTGTTGTAGGCTAAGTGTTGTTAATCTTTGAGGTGTTTTTACAATCCATCCATCCATTATCTGTAGCCGCTTTATCCTGTCCTACAGGGTCGCAGGCAAGCTGGAGTCTATCCCAGCTGACTACGGGCAAGAGGCGGGGTACACCCTGGACAAGTCGCCAGATCATCGCAGGGCGTTTTTACAATCACTTTTCTTTTGTTGGTGCCAATAATTTTGCAGTTGACTCTAATATCAAACAGACTTTTTTTTTGGACACCTCCATTTCAAGTAAGCACTTGAGAATGGTGAAGTTGTGTTAAATAATAAAGCCTGAGTAATAAAATCCAGCTGCAGGGTTTCATGTTGTCACATTTTGTCTGTTAAATCTGGAACTTGTGGTGAATAAAATTCCTCATTTCTGTCCCTTTGTAGCTCCTCATTGCTGGTGAGTCAGAACAACCGAAGACTGTCGCTGTCTGTGACGGTGATGAACAGGAAAGAAAATGCGTACAACACCAGAGTGATCACAAAATACTCCAGCAACTTGTTTTACTCCTCCGTTACGCAGCCTGTACGTCCGACGCACTTCAGCATCCGTGTTTTAGTGCAGGATTAATCTGAGCTAACCTCACGCTCGCACCAGCACATACTGTAATCATTACTCCTGGACTTTATTTACTGAGCATGCTTTGCTGATCAAATATTCCGGGGTTTTTTTTCCCTCCAGACCAATGGTGTCGAGGTCAAATGCACCTCCAGTAAAGACACGGAAACCGTCACATGTCAAGTGGGATACCCAGTGCTCAGGACTGACCAGTCGGTGAGACTCCCTGACTCACTAAACACACACGTGTGAATAATAATAATGACATCTGTATGAGGCATTTAGGAGGCATGTTCTTATTTACAAGTCTGCTGAGCTATATAAAGGCCAAGAATCCAAGCACAAGAGGCTGAAGGAAGCAAAAAGAAAAACTAAACATTACTCAGTGTTTTTCATTTTTGCAAAATATTGAAAAATAGATGTACAATTCGAGTTTTTATGATTATAGGACGTCATCGTGCTTCTGGGGGGGGGGGGGGGGCGTGAGTGTATGAGGCAGGAGTTGAATGATGAGTCTCGATCAGTATATATTAGAAAATGGCCACTTGAGGGCGGGGCTGGGGTTAGGTGAACCACCCACCTCTGGCTAGAGGGTGTGTTAACATTATCTCTGTTTTTTAATTCTTTAATTAAACTTTCTGGACGGAGAGAAGTATCAAACAATCAACTCTACATCAGCATTGGCCTTGCAAGGATCATTTTAACCAGTAGATGATGTTTTGAGCCAGTTTCAACCCATAAAATGCTGATTTTTATTTAAAAAAATGCTAATTGTGTCAATATTAACACCAGCCTTGATGTTTCATCACAGTACAGTTCGTTTACAGCTCAAACAACACATTTCAGCATGGGGCACCTCTTTAAAGATTCAGAACAAGATCTAATGTCCGTTTCCCCCCCAAGTGGAATTAATTCAAGCTCATTAACTCAATTGAGTCAAGTGGGATTTTGTAATTACTCTATAGAGCTAGTAAACAGTCAGTTCCCAGGAAGCAAATGTGATAATGATGTGGAATTGTTTGTGAGCAAGATAAAAATTTGACGCAATAAACATGTCTCTTTCTAGAATAACTAATTTAGGGGTTTCAGGGCTGAATATTTTTACACAGTAAACAAACTAAGGAATGTGGCCAGCGCATGTTCTAAATCCAACAACACTAGTATTGGGGCATCATCCTTTTTACTGAGCTGTCCAATTTTAAATCCTTTTTTTTTTATTGTTGGGTTCGTCATTTTAAAAGATAAAGGACCCACACCACCAGGGTGTTTGTGTAAGAGTTGATGGTGTTGTGGTAAACACCTTGCCCTTGAGTTCAGAGGTTGTCGGTTCGATTCCAGGATGTGCCCATGCTTGGTGTGATGTGTAGAAACAGGTGAAGTGGCAATAGAGACTGTGGTATTTGAAGGTCCTCCCTGTGACGAAGGAGTAAAAGTGGGTGGTTTTAAAAAAAAAAAAAACTTAAGTCAAAACTCTCTTTTCATGTGCTATAACCCCTTTTGTTCACTCACACCTTGGGGGGGGGGGGGCGGCGGCCCCAGATATTACCCCCTCCTCCTCCAGTCTTATCATCCTGCACATTCCAGACCCACATCATATCCTCGAGAGCCGGCTGGGATTTGAACCAGCAACCTCACAAGCTTGAGGCAAAGCTCATCCAATTGAGCCACAGGATCTCATGCAAGGAACTGGTTTTATAGACCTTTTCACTTTTTAACTAATGCTGAAGCAAAATACAGACTTGAACCCAGGACCTCAAGCACCCAGGACCACAGTACTACCAATTGCACCATAGTGGGCTTAGTGCTTGAGGATGGTGCTTATTGGATCTTTGGCTCAATAAATGGTTCAACAGTGTGACTTGCATTGAAAAGAATTGACACTGAGGCTACATCCACACGACAACGGCAACAAGATTTTTTTTTTTTTTAAATATCGCGTCCACATGGGCAACGGATCAGTAAAATATCAGGTTCATATGGCAACGCTTGCTGAAAACGATGCAATACACATGCCACACCTCTACGTGCGCTGTAAGACGGTCCCATCGGAGACACCAGAGCGATAGAAGTAGACGCATGCGCATAACTGCACATGCACACAGTGACTGTCACACACTTTCTCACTCCCTATCCTACGGATATAGTCCCTTTAAATCACATGCTCGTTTTTTGAATGGAGACGTGGAAAGAGGAATGAATGGGAGTAGATGGAAGCTGGTACGCCAACATTCTGATATCCTCCAGAATTCTTTAATGGTCCGGAATAAACATCTGAAGAGGTGAGATCGCTCCTTTTTTTTCCCTATTTTTGCTGGCGGGATTGACTCTGCCCTAAGGGCTATTCTCTCTCTCTCTCTCTCTCACTTTGCACCATTACACAATAAATATTCACAGTGAAAATATTTTGTAAGCACGTTTCATGAACCAAGTTATAGGATTTGTTGACAACTCTCATCGAGTTCGTTACACTTCTACCCGGCATGAAGCACATGCGGTTGTGACGTCATCGTAAACAAATCCGTTCTACTCATCCAGACGACTTCGCAACAGCTCCGTTGCCAGATTTTTTCACTCTGGAACCCGTTCTCAAAAAGATTTCGTTTTGGGGCATCCAAAACGCTGGTGCTGTGTGGACGCCAGGCCGAAACGATAAACAAACAATTTTATCAGATTCACCTGAATCCGTTGCCGTGTGGACAGGGCCTGAAACTCTCAGTGGAAGAGGAGCTGGTTGAGTTTCAGCGTTCATCGTTTCTCAACGATCTGTCCCTGTGTGCTTTCTGGGAATGGTTTAAAATGGTTTCCTTTGTCCACACATTCGTTTGTTGCACAACAAAGCAAATATTTATAGGTCTTTGGTTAGTTAATTGTAAGAGTAAATTTATATGTAGCATTTATAGCCAAGGCTTAGCCCACCAGCCTCCACCTGCTGAAGCCACCCCACCCCACCCCACTCGTGGAGACAGGTGCAGGCTGTGTAATGTAGATCGGGTGTAACTGAAATGAACTGTTTGGGCGAGACTGAAGTAGCTGATTTGGGAACTCGGTATATCATTAGCTCAACCATCTTAGCACGCAATGATCATCTCTCCCACTTTATTCCCTATTTAGTTCAAAACCTTTGTTTATATTCCTTTGCTACATGGCAGTTATGTAAAGCACTCAACATTCCCACATTCCAGTGGATTTCAGGAAGAAGCCATTCTGGGTAATTACCTTCAGATGGAGCATCACCTTCGACGTCAGAGCAATAAGAAACTAGGACGTATCTCACCACTTTGTAAACCCTGACATCACAGTTGACAGGGACATTGTCCAGACTCCCCCAAAATCCCATTCAGACCTTCAACACTTGTACTCCTGAGACCTACAGTACGGTAACTGGCATTTGAATTGATCTCTACCTGCCCTTGAGCCAAAGCGCATCCAGAGCTACAGGATCAAACAAACACATACAGGACTTTTTTTTTTTTTGGTGTCAACTTGTGTCACTGAAACACACAGGAAGTAAAAACAAAATGGCTTTAGTCCAGATAATTAAGTTATTCCACAAAAACAAGTCGTACATGAGCTGATATTTTGATATAATCCATGTACGATGAGATTGAGTGGAATAACTGTTTTATTCTGTCCACAGTCACTGGATTTTGAGAAACAGAGCATTTTTTTGCAAATCCGATAAATAAAAATTATACAAAATGTCAGACAAAATAATTTCCACTTAGGATGTAAAAGTGACCGGAGCAATTTGTGAAAAAATGCTGTAATAATAATTCTTGAAAATTTTTTTTTTAAATCTTACCATCAAATACTTTTATTCCATATTTTGTTGCTTTTTTTGTATTTTTTGGGGTTTTATTTTCAAGTAAAGTTTTTATTTCGTCCTCAGTTGGTTCAGCAACACGCTCCGCCATCTTCTTGTTCTTCTTTCGGGTTTTTTGGTGGCTGGCAAACGAACTTAAAGGTGCATTACCGCCACCAACTGGGCTGGAGTGTAGAACAGGTGACATTGGAGGAGAAAAAAATATTCTTTTAGCTATTTCTGTTTCTTTTAAATACTTGATAAAGCCACCATTTTGTTTTTTCTCTACTCACGGTATATGAGCTGATATCCTAGTAGTAGAGTAGCCAATCAGAGCGCATGATTGTTCATATCAGGTGAGTGCGGATAGAATAAGGTCTCATTTTATTTGTTGACTTGTACTCGAGCCAATATTAATAATGTAGCTAGCATTTATTGAGCATTTATTTAAAAAGTAACAGTTAAAATGCTGAAAGGTCAAAATAGTTTTTTTTTTTTGACAAAATGATTAAAGTAATTTTAAAAAGTTGAAAAATCTAAACTAGAAAATCCTTAATGCTTACTGAAGAGCTTTATAGTGATTGTGTTTGTGAATATTTTTTTTAGGTGAATGAACATATTACTACGACGTGAAACAGAAAGAGTGGTTGTAGTTGTGGTCGATGTGATGATTGTGGTTGTAATTGGGATGATTGCGGTCGTTATGTTCATATTTGGGACGGATTAGTGTGCATGTGATCGTTATGGTTATGTTGTTTCAGGTGCTATACTAACGCGATAAAGTATTCTTGTGTATATGAATGCAATAATAATAATGACGACTAATTGTGCCACTTTATTTCAGGTAACATTCGAGATCAGTTTTGATTTTAATTTGGCACAATTACAAAAGGAAGTCAAAGTGTTTTTTGAAGCCGAGAGGTAAGAAATAAAGCATACTGTCCAGACCATAAAATATCAGAAATGATTTCCATTGCTGCTGCTGATGATGTTCATGTTGTTTTGTTGTTTGCAGTGACAGTAAAGAGGAAACTCCAGCGGATAACAGCAAGACGATGACGATCCCCGTCCAGTACGCGACCGACATCATCTTCAGCAGGTCTCATCATCAACACACTGAGTTATAAACATCTACAGCAAAATACAAACCCCTTCAACTTCTTAAACTTTCAGACAACTAGAACGTAACGGTTTATTAAAAATTATGTACAGCCCTGAAAACTGGAAACATGTCTTAGTTTTTTTTTTTTTTTAAACAGAGAAGCCAACATAAATGTTTACTTGCTTGACGAAAAGGATAAAATCACAAACCCGATAAAGACGTACAGTGACATCGGCCCAGAGTTCAAGTTCAACCTCAAGGTAAGTAGCTTTTTTTTTTTTTTCATAATCAGGTTAAGAGTAAATATGCAGAAGTTTGCCCCAAAAGTGTAAACTCCTTATTCTTGAAGATGTCAGACGACTTAAAGTTACAGCTTTACCTCTGACACTGGAGACTCCTTCCTTAACATTTCATAAACATCTCCTTATAGTAAACAGATCAGATCATGTAGCACATCCAACAGGCAAGTCCCTACAGTTAGCAGTTACAACCCCGATTCCAAAAAAGTTGGGACAAAGTACAAATTGTAAATAAAAACGGAATGCAATAATTTACAAATCTCAAAAACTGATATTGTATTCACAATAGAACATAGACAACAAATCATATGTCGAAAGTGAGACATTTTGAAATTTCATGCCAAATATTGGCTCATTTGAAATTTCATGACAGCAACACATCTCAAAAAAGTTGGGACAGGGGCAATAAGAGGCTGGAAAAGTTAAAGGTACAAAAAAGGAACAGCTGGAGGACCAAATTGCAACTCATTAGGTCAATTGGCAATAGGTCATTAACATGACTGGGTATAAAAAGATCATCTTGGAGTGGCAGCGGCTCTCGGAAGTAAAGATGGGAAGAGGATCACCAATCCCCCTAATTCTGCGCCGACAAATAGTGGAGCAATATCAGAAAGGAGTTCGACAGTGTAAAATTGCAAAGAGTTTGAACATATCATCATCTACAGTGCATAATATCATCAAAAGATTCAGAGAATCTGGAAGAATCTCTGTGCGTAAGGGTCAAGGCCGGAAAACCATACTGGGTGCCCGTGATCTTCGGGCCCTTAGACGGCACTGCGTCACATACAGGCATGCTTCTGTATTGGAAATCACAAAATGGGCTCAGGAATATTTCCAGAGAACATTATCTGTGAACACAATTCACCGTGCCATCCGCCGTTGCCAGCTAAAACTCTATAGTTCAAAGAAGAAGCCGTATCTAAACGTGATCCAGAAGCGCAGACGTCTTCTCTGGGCCAAGGCTCATTTAAAATGGACTGCGGCAAAGTGGAAAACTGTTCTGTGGTCAGACGAATCAAAATTTGAAGTTCTTTATGGAAATCAGGGACGCCGTGTCATTCGGACTAAAGAGGAGAAGGACGACCCGAGTGGTTATCAGCGCTCAGTTCAGAAGCCTGCATCTCTGATGGTATGGGGTTGCATTAGTGCGTGTGGCATGGGCAGCTTACACATCTGGAAAGACACCATCAATGCTGAAAGGTATATCCAGGTTCTTGAGCAACATATGCTCCCATCCAGACGACGTCTCTTTCAGGGAAGACCTTGCATTTTACAACATGACAATGCCAAACCACATACTGCATCAATTACAGCATCATGGCTGCGTAGAAGAAGGGTCCGGGTACTGAACTGGCCAGCCTGCAGTCCAGATCTTTCACCCATAGAAAACATTTGGCGCATCATAAAACGGAAGATACGACAAAAAAGACCTAAGACAGTTGAGCAACTAGAATCCTACATTAGACAAGAATTGGTTAACATTCCTATCCCTAAACTTGAGCAACTTGTCTCCTCAGTCCCCAGACGTTTACAGACTGTTGTAAAGAGAAAAGGGGATGTCTCACAGTGGGAAACATGGCCTTGTCCCAACTTTTTTGAGATGTGTTGTTGTCATGAAATTTAAAATCACCTAATTTTTCTCTTTAAATGATAAATTTTCTCAGTTTAAACATTTGATATGTCATCTATGTTCTATTCTGAATAAAATATGGAATTTTGAAACTTCCACATCATTGCATTCTGTTTCTATTTACAGTTTGTACTTTGTTCCAACTTTTTTGGAATCGGGGTTGTACTATAGAAACAATAATATAAATATGTGGTATAAAGGAAAACATTTAACTTCAGTGTGGTAACAGGACCTCGCCATAATCACACCACTTTATCGCTGATTCTTTTCTGAGAACATTATGACCTGACGTTTATCATTTTCAGATTAAAGTTGCGATTTTCCATTTTTCTATCATGAGATGTGTGGAACGTGGCGTTATACTGGTCTTCATCCCCGCATGGTGTGATATCTTGTGATGTGATATGGCATGATGTGATTAGATGTGGTATCCAGTGATGTCATGTGATATGGTATGATGATATGTGATATCCAGTGATGTGATGTCATGTGATGTATTATGGTATGATGTGATGGCCAGTGCAGGATGTGATATCCTGTGATGTATGATTTGATGCAATATCCTGTGATAGCCAATGAAATAATGTGATATCCAGTGCAGGATGTGATGTATTTTTCTCCACTGTAGGTGTCCGGAACAGTTTTTCCAGTCAGTCTGATTTACCTCAATGTGTTGCTGCCCATCAGCACTAAATCGGGGAACCAGCTGCTGTATATAACCTCAGTCGAGGGCACACCGGTGAGAACCCAAAACAGGTTTTTTTAACACTCTTTTTATTGGGGCTTTCAGAGTTTAACATACACACAATATTTGACATATCTGACATACTGATATACATCAATGACACATAGGTACACCGAAGAAAACACAAACAAACAAACAAACAAGAAAAAAAATTACCCATGAGAAGCGACAGAAATAAAAGAGGATATCGAGTAGTTCAGTGCCGTCTTCATATTAACATCAGGCTAAATTGCGGGAAGTGTTGGTTTACTTCTGTTGACGTGATCTATAAAAGGGTTCCAGATTTGATGGAATTTATCTTCACGCCCTCTCAATGAGAATTTAATTTTTTCTAACCGTAGATGTTGCATAACATCTTTCAAAAGTGCAGAGTGAGTCGGGGGTCGAGCCTGCTTCCAGTTCAGTAAAATCAGTCTGCGTGCTAGAAGAGATATAAATGTTATCATGCTATATTGAGAGCTAGACAGTACGAGACCAGGTTCTTTAACTCCAAAGATAGCTGTCAGTGGGTTAGGATCAATCACTCTTCCTATGATGTCTGAGAAAGATTGGAAAACCTTTTGCCAGTATATAATTATTCTCGGACAGTGCCAGAAGAACCCAAAACAGTTTACAAACATTTTCACCAACATCATTTTGAATTGTCTGGTCAGAATGAGTCATGATACAGAAGTTTTATTCCCTCATGATGTCATGTTATTGTGATCTTGGTCACTTTCTTCCTCAGCCAGTGACGACAAAGTTCAGTATAAACGCTCCCATAAATCTCTCACTGATTTGTTCCTTTGGTCATTAATTAAACAGTTTACAACAATAACATTACCTGTCCAGAAGAAATGGAGCTGATTCAGTGCTGAACTTCATCCTCTTCATGGTCTTCATACTGGGGAAGAAACAGCTCCCAGTTTTAATGGTTTTATTTCTTCAGCTTCGTTGCATTTTTGCATTTATCTGCTACATGATGAATTCCACCATGTCTTTGTGAGGAACCTGGTGATGGTAGCATGGATTTTACACAGTATAAAACTGATCAGACTCCTACATGAACATCATTACATTTATAAACGGATTATCTAAAGCTGTAGCTGTTGATGTGTGTGACAGCGGAGCGATGTTCAGTGCAACACCCCTGCACTGATCGACCCGTTTAACATCCGAGAGACAGAATACACAGCCACATTCACCAAGGAGAGCTTCAGAGGAACCAGTCGTCTGGTTAGTGTGTGTGTGTGTGTGTGTGTGTGTGTGTGTGAGAGATCTCTTTTCTGTACACTATAACATTATTAGAATGCACAGAAACTGCAGTAGGTCTCTAAAATCATTTTGATTACACAAGAAACTATTCTGACATTAAATACACATCATTCCAATCATGTCTAATCCACTTTCAGTAAAAACATTTTTTATTTATAAACTAAAATTGTGTAAATTTTGAAGCGTGTTAACCCTAAAGCGTTGATGATATCTCTCTCGTCCGTATTTCTCCACAGAACTGCGACTCTGCTGTGTGTAAGCAGCTGGATTGTGTGCTGAAAGACCTGAGCGTGAAAAAGGATTACATCATCAACGTGACCGCGAGGATTTGGAACGGAACGTTCGCTGAGGTTCAATGAGCAGCTCCACTTCCTCCCATTAACCTACATCCTGTCTTCATGAATCTGAACTACAGCAGATTGGGTTGCCAGATTAGACCAGATGTTTTCAATGTTCTTATTGAATGTGCTGTTATTTAAAGGGAAGGAGGGAGAGAGCTCTGAAAATCTGAGACAAAAGAGAGATTATAAACGATACCGAAATAAACATGAGTAATATTTTTTTAAAAAAATCAATAAAATAATTCGATGATTGGTTTATTAATTATTTCAGAACTTATATTAAACATTTAATATTTGTATAATACATTAAAATGGACAAATATATAAGTTTTCAACCTATAAAAGAATTTTATAATAAAACACTGATGCAAAATTACTAAACATTTTCAAACCTTGGAAAAAAATGTTTTGGTTTGTCTTTCAATCAAAAGGTTTAGAAACATCAGTTGTTGAAGGTCATATAGATGTTACATACCGCAGCAAAAGTCCAAAAAAATATTTTTCCAGATTCATCAAGTCACATTTTGACAGATAATTAACCAATTTGGCAACCCAGTCTTTCAAGACTTAAAATGAAATAGTAGAATAATATTTTTGTGTTGTGAAAGGACTGCATAAACACTATAAAGCCATGTTTTACTCATTCATTCATTCATTCTCTCTCTCTCTCTCTCTCCAGGCTGATTTCCAGTCAGTTGTATTAGATGTGAAAGCTCAGATCGAGACGCCGCAACCTGATCTACTCGTTATCACCCACAAACAAGTGACGGTACTGAAGACTTTATTTGATTTAATAAACATTAAACAAGTTTATAGCTAATGTCAGTTAATATATTGACTGGGGAGGCTGTGAAACCTGCGCTTCTGAAAATATTCAGCTGAAAGACAAAAAAAGAGACTAAATACACTAAAAAACAAACATCAGCTCCAACACTTTCCATGTGATTTTAATGCTAATGATCATTCAGAAAAGTGATTAAACTGCTGTGGTTTTCATCACACATACATTCAGACAGTTTGAGCAGGAAAATATCAGCCCTTCTGCATGGAAACAAGTGATTTGTGAAAGGAGGATATCGAAAATGTCCTTTTTTAAAATTAATTTATTTATTTATTGCTTACTGCTTGGTGGCACGGTGGTGTAGTGGTTAGCGCTGTCGCCTCACAGCAAGAAGGTCCGGGTTCGAGCCCCGTGGCCGGCGAGGGCCTTTCTGTGTGGAGTTTGCATGTTCTCCCCGTGTCCGCGTGGGTTTCCTCCAGGTGCTCCGGTTTCCCCCACAGTCCAAAGACATGCAGGTTAGGTTAACTGGTGGCTCTAAATTGAGCGTAGGTGTGAATGTGAGTGTGAATGGTTGTCTGTGTCTATGTGTCAGCCCTGTGATGACCTGGCGACTTGTCCAGGGTGTACCCCGCCTTTCGCCCGTAGTCAGCTGGGATAGGCTCCAGCTCGCCTGCGACCCTGTAGAACAGGATAAAGCGGCTACAGATGATGAGATGAGATTGCTTACTGCGTAGTTACTTTTATCTCCCCTCCCCCTCTCTCCCCCTCCTCGGGGTAGACCCAGAACACGCTGGAGAGATTATACACCTCATCTGGCCTGGGAGCACCTTGGGATCCCCCAGGAGGAACTGGAAAGTGTTGTTGGGGAGAGGGACGCCTGGAAAACCCTGCTGCCACCACGACCTGACTTCGGATAAGAGGAAGAAGAAAATCGAAATACTTTCCTTCTGGATTAGCATCAGAGAAGATAAAGGATTTTCCTCGGCCGCCTCACAAATCTATTTAATACATATATTCGTGTATTAAATGAATAACTATTAGGCCATGAAGAAGCCATGGCCTAATGGTTAGAGAAGCATTTTTGGGACCAAAAGGTTGCCGGTTCAATTCCCTGAACCAGCAAGAATGGCTGAAGTACCCTTGAGCAAGGCACCTAACCCCCAACTGCTCCCCAGGCTGCTCTGGGTATGTTGTACGTTGCTCTGGATAAGCGCGTCTGCTAAATGCCATTAAATGTAATGTATCGCTTTTCCACCAAGGCAGGGCCGGTTTGGAGCTGGTGCTTAATCCCGAACCAGTTCTTCACATTTTGACAGCCAAAGAACTGGATCCGGAAAACTGGTGCGAGAACGGCACTGACTCTCGGCTGATCGAGAACCAAGAATTGCTTACGCCAGGAGCTGGGAGTGGGATCATCATGAACAACAAAATCAGTTAAAACTTTGTGAACGCAGTACTAGTATAGCATCTAGTCTGCCTAATCCAGTCGTCCACCATTATTGTTGGCGCTGGTGTTGTTGGGAAAGCGGATATGTATTCAGATGTATTCCATGGGCAAGAGAGCCACGTTATTACATCACTGGATACATCTGAATACATATCCGCTTTCCCAACAACACCAGCGCCAACAATAATGGTGGACGACTGGATTAGGCAGACTAGATGCTATACTAGTACTGCGTTCACAAAGTTTTAACTGATTTTGTTGTTCATGATGATCCCACTCTCAGCTCCTGACGTAAGCAATTCTTGGTTCTCGATCAGCCGAGAGTCAGTGCCGTTCTCGCACCAGTTTTCCGGATCCAGTTCTTTGGCTGTCAAAGTGTGAAGAACTGGTTCGGGATTAAGCACCAGCTCCAAACCGGCCCTGCCTTGGTGGAAAAGCTATACATTACATTTAATGGCATTTAGCAGACGCGCTTATCCAGAGCAACGTACAACATACCCAGAGCAGCCTGGGGAGCAGTTGGGGGTTAGGTGTGTAGGTTGAATTGGGATTAATTAAATTATAAATTATGTAATAATTGATAATTAAATTAATCAATTTATAAATAAAGATCAGTCTCATAAAATCTTAAATTATTAATCTTAATACTCACCGTGAATGGTTACACTCAAGATTAATGGTAGCTCTGTATTAGATGGGAAACCCAGTTGTATACAAAAGCTAAATTCTGAAGGAAAAAGGAGTTCTAAATAGTTGACCTTGTGAATAAACAACAGGAACAAGTAAAATGCAATTCAATTTTATTAGCTTTTATTTGTCTACTACTCACTAATAATAATAATAAACTCAAAATACATTCAATGTCAGCAAAGGTAATAACAAGACAAAACAATGGAACAATTACACCTGGACTATAAATTTGAGGGAAAGAGAGAGAGAAAGAGATAGAAGGAAAAAGAAAAGAATCCCTTGTGTGTGCGTGTGTGAGGCTAGGGCAAGCCGATGCGTGTGTGTGTGTGTGACCTAGCTTGTCGTTAGCTAAAACAAAGGAATGTTAGCTAAAACAAAGGAATGTTAGCTAAATAGAACAAAGGATTAGCTCTGTGGCTAATGTGTGCTTTGTGTAGGTATCTGTGGGCAGATGCTAATGCTAGCCACTCTGGCAATGCTTAAACAAAATGGCGGTCAGTGCCTAGGTGTCGTATCACAGGTAACTCAATGAGGAAGGTATCAAAATGGCGTCGGAAAAATGGCGCCTGCAGGCCTAGTCGAGAACACAAGCCTACCAGCTAGCAATAAGTTGCTAAGGAGAATCTGACCACGCTACAGCTGGATCCAAACACTGCACTTAACAACAATTTCCAACAGACTATCTAGGCAAAGAACTCAACGCGAGAGAGAGAGAGAGAGAAAGAGTGTGAGAGAGTGTGTATATGTGTTGGATGGAGAGAACTAGGCCTTGTAGCGGTCTAGCCTCGGAGCTTAAAATAACAAACTTGTCGCTGCGCTGCTAATCAGATAGGGAAGCTAGCAATGGAGTTAAGGAAAGATATCATGCAAGATACCCTGTCTAACAAGTTCAAAGAAAAAAAAACAGAACCAAAACAAACAATAAAAACAAACAAACAAACAATAAAAACAAACAAACACCTTCCGTGTCTGAGCGGGTATGCTAAATAGCTCAAAGCTTAAACATGACCCTAACAACCATCTGAATAAGCTACAAATTAAAAATTTGCCCAAGTGCCTACTCAATGCGATGGAAGTTCTTTCTCCGATGTCCGCGCTGAGGGTCGCAGTCCGAGGAGAGGAGGTTAGCGGCGCGTTGCGTCCAACCGCGGCTAACGAAGCAGGGAGATGAAGGCCTAGCTGGCCCACGGTGCTTCAGGAGAAACCTCCGGTGATGCGTCGACGAGAAAAAGGCTGAGAGGAGCGAAGCTGTCCGCAAATGCCTCTTAGCGTGGAAAACTACTTAACTGTAGTTAAACTTTGCAAAGGTTTAGAATCGAAACCACTATATCGCTGAAACTTAGCGGGTCGTTCAAAAGTTCGGCCGAAACTAATTTGAACAGGCTGTTCTCAGACAATAGCGGTTAGTCTCAACACTGTAGCTTGCGTGCCTACAGTCCGTCCGACCACTCCAGTAGTCAGAACATGAGAGAGCGAATCGAGGCGCTCTCGATACAGTTAAAGCAGTTCCACTTCACGTCACATCCGGGTGGAGCGCGCAAGGAAATTGTGGGATCGTTATAGGGGGCGCTGGCGAGTTACCAACATTCCCCCCTTGGCCATAGGCGCTGAAAGGAGTGATACCCTATGGGCACATGGTGTTTAGTCTGCGACCCACGGTCCCTAGTATTCCACAAAGAGGTAGTTCCACAAAGAGGTAGTTCCACAAAGAGGTAGTTCCAAGGGTCCTTTCTGTGAAAAGTCTTTCAGACACAGTTCAACAGTTCAATTCATTTCATACAGTCCATAAGATGCATAGGCACTTGGGCATGAAAGCATAGGAACTTGGACATGAAAACAATTACACTATGGCTACTTAACTACCTTCTACATACAACATTTCACACAGCAAACAAAAAAAAATCAAAACTCCATAAAAGAAAATGGAAAAGAGGGGTTAGTTAGCATGTTAGCAAGCCTACTCTTCAAGAAAGTTAGTGGAGGCCTTAGGCCTGATGGAGAATCGGACAATGCCACGATCTAATTTCTCAGGTGCGTAGATCGTTTTGTCCAGTTTGCGGTGTAGTGTCAGTATGTACCTATGTAGAGTGATGGCTATGAAGACTGTGATAACCCAACCGCCAGCTAGAAATCCCAGCGCAATTCGGCTTATTAAAGATCCTTGATCGGACGAAGGGTTTGCGCGGTTATTCAAGAAAGTGGTAGCGATGCCAGTGGGCTTAAGATCGAATTGCACGGTTTTGGTCCCTTCCAGCAGTAGTTGTGCTTGGAGGGTGGAGTTTATCTCAAGTTCGTGACCTGGGAAGGCATCGGGCATTTCTATCTCGGTCTCATACTGGTCAGCGCTAAGGTGATGGAGGGTGATGTCACCCACGTGAACAGTGGCTCCTAGTGGGACACTTAGGAGAGAGGTTTCGTTAGGGATCTTCATTCTAGTGGCAGTGTTATGTTGATCATATGATACCAGAATCTCAGTTTGGGGAGTGTTGATTAGCCACCGATTACCAGCTCTTTCTACTCTAGTTCCTATTCCTTCATCTTTAATAGACAATTTGCCTGCACACTTCTGCTCGGGGACTTTTGTCAATCCACAGAGACGGTCTGTGGTGTCTCGGATAAAGGGATTGCTGGGGCAGACCCAGTGGATATCTTTGGTAGAGATGCACATGTCTAAGTTAGGGACGAGGTAGATAGAGGGGTTGTCATCGTGATAGGCTATGGTGGGAGGTGTCTGCAAACGTACGTGTACGTCGTTGTTCCAGAAACCTACATTAAGGACAGATTTGATTCTGTATATGTTTTGCCGTTCAATAACGGGGAGATTGAGGATGAAGCCTATTTCTAGGTTTTGAGGGTTCACAAAAATGGGGATAGCACTGCCAAGACTATAAGCCAGATGAATCTGTGATGAGTAAACGTTAGTCGTGGTAGTAGATTGGAGTATGCTGTCAACCATGCTGAGGGGTATCAAATATGGTGGGATTTTACCTCCACTCAGGGTGCTGAGAGAGCTACTTACTTCTCTCATCAGGTCCTGCATTAGGTCTCGGATTACTCGGACGTACTTGACTTCGCTTCTCATGATTGTCGCTAGCCTGTCTACGGCATGTACTGTGTTCTTGATTAATGTAGAATGCATGTTAACGGTTAGTATGGTTCCCTGCAGGGTTTTGCCTAGGCCCTGCAGCTCCTCCTGTTGAGTTAGTAGTCTACCCTGGATTTCTGGCATTTCTTCCTTAAGAATGTTCATTTCTCGTTTGACCGCGGTTAGGCTAACGGTGTTAACGGCAGAGAGGCCCATTGAGAACAGAGAGCCAATGGCGGATGCAGCAGTAAGTAGTCCTCCGAGGAACCGTTTAGGGCGTGTTTTGCCGCTGAGTTCCTCCTCAGTGACTATGAACTTCTGTAACTGTTCGAGCATGTGAACTGTGGTACGCTTGGCGTGTTCGATGTTGGACCCAATCTCGGAGTCAGGCCCGGTTTCGAGGTTTGTTTGTGTGGGCGATCTAAAATGCTTACGGTACACGTCCCAAGGATCGAGGCGGGTGTACACGCGCTGGGTATGGACGCGGCAATTGGTGAGGAGCAGTCCTGGGGCATCTTGGAGAACAATGCCACTCGGCGGACCTGGTTCCACTATGTTACCGGCCAATGTGGTCTGCAGGACTAGGAAGATGCCGAGGATCCAGAGAGGGGCCATTCTGCAACATACAGGAGTTTGTTATTCCGATTTGAGTGGTAACGAGGGTGGTTACTTATAGATGCACGCTTATGGATTGAGAGGCATGCAACTAAGTTGGGCAGGCTATAACTTATTGTTTGTCCACCCCCCCATGGAGTGTGGACTGCTCAAAAAGCTTTATTTGGTTGCTATGGACCCATCTATACGAAGGCGCCTGGCTGGGCTTCGAAGTTTTGATGCGGTAGGCGACGGGGGACAGTTTACCGACGATTTCGAAAGGGCCGGACCAACGGGGTAAGAATTTTCTGGCTACTCCTACCGGTTTGGTGAAATTGAAGTATAGGACTCTGTCGCCTACTTCGTACTCACGGTGTGTTGCCTTTCTGTCGTAGTAAGCTTTCTGTCCTTTCGCACTCTTTTCGAGGTGTTCCTGGGCCCACGCAAACGTGGCCTGCAAGTGGCGTTGCAAGTCGGTGACGTACTGGTGTGCGGTGTACGCAGTGGCAACGCTTAGGTCCTCTGGTCGGTAGAGGAGGTGTAAGGGAAGAACCATTTCACGGCCAGTCATCATTTCGAACGGGGTGACTCCGGTGGTGCGGTGAGGAGTGGACCGAATGGCCATCAGCACCAGAGGGAGTTTGATGTCCCAATCTTTGCCATGGTGACTCACATACTTGCGAAGCATGCTCACGATGGTTTGGTTGGCGCGTTCGACCTGACCGGAAGACTGAGGATGATACGCGATGTGGAATTTTGCCTCGACTCCGAGCATCTCCCACAACACTCTCATGACCTCTGCGGTGAAATGAGTACCTCGGTCGGAATCAATGGATAGGGGCAAGCCCCAACGGCTGAACACATGGTTCATAAGAAGGAGAGCGGTGGTCTCTGCGGTTTCGTTTGGGGCGGGCAAGCATTCCACCCACTTCGTGAACGCGCAAGTGACGGTCAGGAGGTACTTATTACCTCGAGCTGATTTCGGCACCGGTCCGACCCAGTCTATCTGGAGATTAGACCAGGGGAATGAGATGCCTTTGCTTTGCAGTGGGGCGCGGTTCAACGGTTGGGCTGGTCGGAATTGGCAGCAAATCAAGCACCCTTTAACATACTCGGTAACGTCCTGAATCATGAAGGGCCAATAGACAATCTGTTGGAGTGTCTGGTAGGTCGCCTGAGCGTTCCTATGGCCCCCGCACGGGCTGTCGTGAGCGTACTGCAACATGACCCCCCTATGATCTGTGGGCACGACCCACCGGGGAGGTCCCTGGTTGCGTGGTGTGTACACCAGGAGTCCTTTCTCGAGTTTTAAGCCGTTTTTGAGATTGTGGAGGTGGTTTAAGTCTCGGGACTGTTGCAACTCTTGTGGGGAAATTGGGGACGCCACGGGGTCCGCAAGGAACTTACGGATTTGGTGGATCACGGGATCCCTTTCCTGCATAGACACCAGGTCGGCGTCCTGGGGCAGTCGGCCGAGTTGCACGGTTCCTGCTTGGGGTACTGCGTCAGTTTGACCTGCTCTAGCCTGTCGGCGAGTAATCGCGGTTACGTCATGGCGTGGCGTCTCGGGAAGCCATGGCGGCTGAAATTCCCAAAGGGGGCCGTCTACGGCTCCCGCTTTGGCGAGGCCATCTGCCTCATCGTTACCGACTTTGTCAGGTCCTGGGACTTGAGAATGTCCCTTCACCTTCTTCCAATAGACGCACATTCCCTGTTCGGTTACGAGTCGATCGCATGCTAGGAAGAGTTCGGAGTGTTTCACTTCCTTGCCCCTTGCATTTTTCATGTCCTGCACCTTCCACGAGGGAAAGTGTGAGACGAAGCTATGCCTGGCATAATTTGAATCAGAGCAGAGGACTAACCGCTTGATGTTCTCACGGGCAGCTTGTTGCAGGACGATGAGCACGGCTGCTACCTCCGCATATTGGCTAGTCTTAGCCCCGAGTCGGTGTTGGTATTTCCCTTGTATAGGGCCGTTCGCCCATACGATACCGACACCGGCTTGGACTTTGCGTTCATGATGGAATGAGCATCCATCTATGTAAGCGGTGGGGAGGTCTTTGCAGACGTTCTCGTCATAGTAGTGGTGGTCGGAGGGGAGAGCAGGTACGGTTGTTAGTTCGGTTTGATCCGGACTATTCTCGCAGTCGCAATGCTGGCATTCCGCCAGGCCTCGGCCAAGCGCCATCTTGTGGTTCTGGGCGTACTTCACCTCGACGTCGTAGCCCTGTAGTGCCATCATCCAAGCTGCGATGCGACTGTTCGAAACTCTTCCCTCTCTCAGCCTCTGGCTGTTCAAGAACGAGACCGGTTGATGATTGGTCTCTATCACCGCCTTCTGGCCACCAATGTAACTGCGAAAGTGTTCAACGGCCCAGACCGTGGCCAGCAGGGCTTTTTCGCAGTCTGAAAATTTAAACTCCACAGCACTGAGGGGCCGACTGGCGTATGCTACGACACGGCGATCTTTGTCATGCTGCTGTGACAGTGCAGCGCTCAGGCAGTGGGTGGAGAAACTAGCCTCCAAGAAGAACGGTTTGTCTTTGTCGGGATACGCGAGGCAGGGAGCGGAGCAGAGCTTCTGCTTCATGCTCTTGAACGCGAGTTCTTGAGGGTCACTCCACTGGAAGGGTTTATCCTTCCGGAGGAGCTCGGTGAGCGGTCGTGCTATCTCCGCGTAGTCCTCGATGAACTGTCGGGAGTAGTTGCAGACCCCTAAGAAGCTCCTGAGTTCGGGTACGTTGGATGGGGCTTTGATATCTTGGATAGCCCGCACCCTCCCTGACTGGGGTTCAATGCCATCTGGCCCGACGCACAGTCCAACGTATTCAACTTTGGTGCGACACCACTGCCCTTTGGTGACAGAGAGCTTCGCTCCTGCTTTGGACAGCTGGGACAGAACATGGCGTATCTCTTCGAGGTGTGCATCAAAAGTCTGTGACCTAATGAGGATGTCATCGACATAGATCAAGTTGCCACGAGCTGCGGCATCGCTCATTGCCTTATGCAAGAAGATGTTGAATTCAGCGGGGGAGTTCGCGTAGCCGAACGGACATCGGTTGAAAGTTAGCTGGCGGTTCCCAAAGGAAAAGGCCAGCTTGTGCTGGTCAGCTGGATCCACGCGCATGGTCCAGAATCCACTCGCCACGTCGGCGGTGGAGAAGAACTTTGCACCCTTCACCTTGGCAAGTTCTTGATCCAGATGGATCATGGGCCATCTTGACAAGGGCACTTGCTTGTTCAGCTGCCTATAGTCAATGGTGAGACGCCACTTGCCGTTCGGTTTCAGCACCGGCCACAAGGGGGAGTTGTAAGTCGAGTTACACTCACGAATGATCTGCTTTTCCAGCAGAGTGTCCAGTGTTTCTTGTATTGAGTCGTATGCGGCTAACGGGATTTTGTATTGCCGCACGAACGTCGGTGGAGCGTTCGGATCTGTTGGGATTCGGACGGTGTGGATGTCCGTGACTCCGCAGTCATTGGAATCTCGCGCCCAGATCGCCTTGAAGTCGTAGAACAGTTCACGGAGCTGTCGTCTCTGGGCGTCCGTGGTCAGGCTGTCAGCTTTCACCAGCTGTTGTTGAACTTCTCGTTCAAAGCCTGGGTACGGTTCACCTAGAGCTGAATCAACGACCTCAGTTGCAGGGGTGTCGTTGCTCGATTGCGTGGCAAGAGCGTACACCAGCATGTGTTTCGGGGTGTCAGTTCTGGTCATGACTATGCGCTCGTCGCGAAGCATGTCGTGAGGTTCGACGCGGATCATGTGGAAAGGAAGAGTGATCCAGGGAGGTTCCACTGGATCGGAATGAGTGTCCGGCGTTGGCAGCTCACCAATGACTGGAATGGTGAGTTCAAAGTCATGGAATGCCTGGTCTATCAGAAGGCCTAAAGGCCGACGGGCGGGGATCGTGATGGCGTCCCGCGTGGAGTTTTGAACCAGGAGGTAAGCGGAACGATGACTCACTTCAAGCAGCGGAGTCCCACACACGGCTAAATCGAGCTCCATGAAGAATCTGAGAGGCTGGAAGAACGCCTGGGGGCTACGAAACTGTTGGTCTTTCATGATGACCAGCTTAAGAGGGGAACCAGCAGTCCTAGCGGGAATGACAATGTCAAATTCGCTAGTGACATGGCAGGCTTGGGGAATCGTTTGTCCTGACCGCATTTGTTCCGGGTCAGCTTGGAACGGGTGCTTAGCAGCGTCGGCTTGGGTCCAGATGACCCGGTTGACTAGGTCCAGTTGGGCTCCCAGTCTGACCAAGATGTCTGCCCCAATGACCAGTGGGTCAGGAAGTCCGGGGACGACACTCAAGAAATGAAGGAATTCTCTCTGACCGATGGCGAGCGACACGGCGCAGACGCCTGTGGCTTTGATGGGGCTCTGGGGTTGTTCGGCTGACAGTAGCCGGTGGCTCTTCTGCACAAAGACAGCGGAAGGAGTGCTCTGACGCACTATGTCGAACCACGTTTGGCTGATGGCTGACTTCTCTGACCAAAGCGCTAACCTGACGGCAGGTGCCGTGACGCCGTTGACAATAATGTTGCCAGATATCCAGGGGTAGTACCTGGTTGGGGCAGATTCGCCAAGAAAGCAAAGGAAAGACGGGTGGCCATCAAGCGCGTTGCGGTTGAGAGGAGTGTCGGTTGAGTTTGGTGCGTCTTGACTCGGCTCAGGGTGGAGCGGAGTGGTCTCGAGGTTCTCGGGGACCTGCCCTGACTCAGCTATCGGTGGAGTAGCCTCCACGCTAACTTCATCGCAACAGGCTCGATCGTGACGACGAGGATCTGGGGTCTGTGGGGACGCGACCTGGGCCCACAGTTGCCCACGACGACAGTCAATGAGGGGCGCTAGCCTATCTAGTAGGTCTTGGCCAATGAGGAACGGTTCTACCCCAACAGAGCAGATGTAAGTGGGGTGAGTGATGGACATGCCCTGGAAGGTGAGTTCTAACCATGCAATGGTTGTTACTGGGGCTTGATTCTGGGTGAAGCTAACCAAGTTGACGTCACAACGTTCGGTTCTGATGGGTCTACCTTGCGCGCGCCGCGCATCAGAAACCTCTGCGAAGACTTTGGAACACATCAGGGTGATTTCTGACCCGGTATCTAAGAGAGCTTGGAGGGAAACGTTGCCTTCTACCACAACTGGGGTATAGATACGCTTGGCGTTGCCTTTCCTAACCAAATCTCCAAGAAACTGCGTCAGGGGTGCATCCTGCGGGTCAGGCTTCACTAACGGAGGGGGTGGTTTCAACTCATCGCTGCCTATTGGGCAGGGGTCCTTTCCCCACCCCACGAGGTAGACACGCGGTGGTGGTGGGGATGGGTCCCGGCCTAGTCATGCTGACGGTTCGTCCCTGTCCTTGCTCGGCTTACCCTTCCTGTTCTTATTGCTCAGCAGTTGTTTAACTCGTGCTAATTCGGTCCTCAATTCTGCCATCCCAAGCGGCTCTTGGTTGGCTTGTTTAATCCGTGCTAATTCAGCCCTCAGTTCTGCCATCCCAAGTGGCTCTTGGTTGGCTTGTTTAGCGGTAGCTAGCTTAGGGCTCCGCTCCCTTCGAGAGGAGTTGCGATGGGGCCTTGACTGTCCGCTATTCTGAGATTTAGGGCCGTGACTGCCAGGTTTGCGGTTACCTTGCCCTTTGGCGTTGGGGCCCTGTTCCCCCTTGGCTCCAGCTTGTCGAACTTTCCAGTTACCTTTGGGTTGACTCGACGTCTGGTGGCCGGGGTTTGGGTTCGCCCAAGGGGGCCCGCGGTTTGGGGCTTCACCCCCTTCTAGGCCTAAGGACTGATCTTCCTGCTCATATAGGCTGAGGACTCTGGGATCGTCCTCGTGGCGGTCTGTGGGTCGGACGAACGTCTCCCACGTTAGTTGTGCGGTGCGACGCATTTCTCTCATAGTATGGGGGCGCTGGCGACACGCGAGTGTTACTTGGTTACGGATGCACGGGTGAAGGTTATGGAGGAAGAGGGACTTGAAGTTGCGATCTTCCTCTAGCCCGGGCTCGCTTCTGCCCTGAAAGTACGCTGCACGGAGCCGACGGTAGTACTCGCGAGGGTGTTCGCTTCGTTTCTGTCTGATCAGAATGGCACCCATCGTCGCAGCAGTCTTGTCCTCGTACAACGAGTATTCCTCTTTCAAGTACTTACGTATTTTCTTGTAGTTGTCGAGGACTGACTGCGGTAAGGTCTCAACGAATGCTCGTACGCCACTACCTAAAGTTTTCCAGACTAGTCTGGCCTTTTCATGCGACGTAGCCTCTGGCAGGTCCAGGAGGCTACGCTCGATTTCCCGGAAATAATCATTAACGCTTCGGTGTCTATGATTTTCCGGCTCAAAACGCTCTATGTCTTTCGCAAGGGCGTCGATTTGGCGGATCCTAGTTTTGCGTTCTGCGACGAGGCGTTTTGATTTTGACCCGTAGGGGTCCTCGCTGTCTTCGCTATTTGAGCTGCTCTCATATCGCCTATGTCTGCGTTTCGGCTTGTAGGCGGCCTCTCCGTCAGAGGAGTCTGAGGGTACGTAGCGCGGCGTTTTCTGCGGGCTAGAGGCTGCAGCGATATTGAAGCGCGAGGGGGTGTAGTGGGGAGTAAAGTAAAAACTCCCAGCGCCACGAGGTGGCGATCGCGCGACTTTCACGCGAGTTGAGCTTGAGTGCGGTGTCTGATCTACCGTTCTAAGCTCAGGTTCTTCCTCCTCCAGAGCGGAACTCTGTTCTTGGGAGGGTTTGGCCGATCCCTCATCTGAGCGACGTGCTTGCGTCACTTCTTCCCTGAGGTATTCTATTTCGCGCTTTAGTTCATCTTGTGTGGCTCTCAGGCCCACGAGGCTACTCTCCGCGCTTTCTGCTCTCCTTTGAGCTTCGGCCAGTTGTCGTTTTAGTGTTCTTTTCTCTTGTTCGAGGGTCATACACACATGTTCCATTTCCTTATAGTAGATCATGAACAATTTGGGTAGCCCTTCTGGAAGAGTCATAGTACGCTCCTTAAGTTCCCTAACGGCTATGTGTATTTCATCAAAGCGAGCCTTTTGGTCCAGATCACAGAAGTAATTTCTCCTATCCTCCGGGACTTGGCCTAAATCGCCTACAACGTCGAAGAGAGAGAGGAGGGGCCCTTCTGACTCCCTTGATGGGGAACGCGACATTTTGTTCGAAATGTATTAATTAACTTAAAGGAAATTAATACTAGGGGTTGATTAGGTTAGAATTTAATTTAATCCAAGTTGCTAAACAATTGATGTGGTTTCTTAGCTACTTTGTTTTCACTAATGTTTCACTTGTATTAATTAGCTCAATTAATAATTAGTTAACAATAATGATTATTATTATTAATAATATTAATTAAGTACTTGGATTAGATATTACTCTAATGTACTAATCAATTAAACCAGTTTATCAGCTAACTGTGGTTGGCAGCTGAATTTCAGTTCTGTGATTAACACACTGTTAATGATTCACCATTAAAGTCATCTGTGTTATACCTTGGCAGTTGATTTTGGGTATACAGCAGTTTACAAGTTATTGTTGAGAAATTCACAAGGTCATTAAACTATTCCTCACACGGGGCACCACTTTAATGTAGGTTGAATTGGGATTAATTAAATTATAAATTATGTAATAATTGATAATTAAATTAATCAATTTATAAATAAAGATCAGTCTCATAAAATCTTAAATTATTAATCTTAATACTCACCGTGAATGGTTACACTCAAGATTAATGGTAGCTCTGTATTAGATGGGAAACCCAGTTGTATACAAAAGCTAAATTCTGAAGGAAAAAGGAGTTCTAAATAGTTGACCTTGTGAATAAACAACAGGAACAAGTAAAATGCAATTCAATTTTATTAGCTTTTATTTGTCTACTACTCACTAATAATAATAATAAACTCAAAATACATTCAATGTCAGCAAAGGTAATAACAAGACAAAACAATGGAACAATTACACCTGGACTATAAATTTGAGGGAAAGAGAGAGAGAAAGAGATAGAAGGAAAAAGAAAAGAATCCCTTGTGTGTGCGTGTGTGAGGCTAGGGCAAGCCGATGCGTGTGTGTGTGTGTGACCTAGCTTGTCGTTAGCTAAAACAAAGGAATGTTAGCTAAAACAAAGGAATGTTAGCTAAATAGAACAAAGGATTAGCTCTGTGGCTAATGTGTGCTTTGTGTAGGTATCTGTGGGCAGATGCTAATGCTAGCCACTCTGGCAATGCTTAAACAAAATGGCGGTCAGTGCCTAGGTGTCGTATCACAGGTAACTCAATGAGGAAGGTATCAAAATGGCGTCGGAAAAATGGCGCCTGCAGGCCTAGTCGAGAACACAAGCCTACCAGCTAGCAATAAGTTGCTAAGGAGAATCTGACCACGCTACAGCTGGATCCAAACACTGCACTTAACAACAATTTCCAACAGACTATCTAGGCAAAGAACTCAACGCGAGAGAGAGAGAGAGAGAAAGAGTGTGAGAGAGTGTGTATATGTGTTGGATGGAGAGAACTAGGCCTTGTAGCGGTCTAGCCTCGGAGCTTAAAATAACAAACTTGTCGCTGCGCTGCTAATCAGATAGGGAAGCTAGCAATGGAGTTAAGGAAAGATATCATGCAAGATACCCTGTCTAACAAGTTCAAAGAAAAAAAAACAGAACCAAAACAAACAATAAAAACAAACAAACAAACAATAAAAACAAACAAACACCTTCCGTGTCTGAGCGGGTATGCTAAATAGCTCAAAGCTTAAACATGACCCTAACAACCATCTGAATAAGCTACAAATTAAAAATTTGCCCAAGTGCCTACTCAATGCGATGGAAGTTCTTTCTCCGATGTCCGCGCTGAGGGTCGCAGTCCGAGGAGAGGAGGTTAGCGGCGCGTTGCGTCCAACCGCGGCTAACGAAGCAGGGAGATGAAGGCCTAGCTGGCCCACGGTGCTTCAGGAGAAACCTCCGGTGATGCGTCGACGAGAAAAAGGCTGAGAGGAGCGAAGCTGTCCGCAAATGCCTCTTAGCGTGGAAAACTACTTAACTGTAGTTAAACTTTGCAAAGGTTTAGAATCGAAACCACTATATCGCTGAAACTTAGCGGGTCGTTCAAAAGTTCGGCCGAAACTAATTTGAACAGGCTGTTCTCAGACAATAGCGGTTAGTCTCAACACTGTAGCTTGCGTGCCTACAGTCCGTCCGACCACTCCAGTAGTCAGAACATGAGAGAGCGAATCGAGGCGCTCTCGATACAGTTAAAGCAGTTCCACTTCACGTCACATCCGGGTGGAGCGCGCAAGGAAATTGTGGGATCGTTATAGGGGGCGCTGGCGAGTTACCAACAGGTGCCTTGCTCAAGGGTACTTCAGCCATTCTTGCTGGTTCAGGGAATTGAACCGGCAACCTTTTGGTCCCAAAAATGCTTCTCTAACCATTAGGCCATAGCTTCTTCATGGCCTAACGGTTATTCATTTAATACATGAATATATGTATTAGATTTGTGAGGCGGCCGAGGAAAATCCTTTATCTTCTCTGATGCTAATCCAGAAAGAAAGTATTTCGATTTTCTTCTTCCGCTTATCCGAAGTCAGGTCGTGGTGGCAGCAGGGTTTTCCAGGCGTCCCTCTCCCCAACAACACTTTCCAGTTCCTCCTGGGGGATCCCAAGGTGCTCCCAGGCCAGATGAGGTGTATAATCTCTCCAGCGTGTTCTGGGTCTACCCCGAGGAGGGGGAGAGAGGGGGAGGGGAGATAAAGGTAACTACGCAGTAAGCAATCTCATCTCATTATCTGTAGCCGCTTTATCCTGTTCTACAGGGTCGCAGGCGAGCTGGAGCCTATCCCAGCTGACTACGGGCGAAAGGCGGGGTACACCCTGGACAAGTCGCCAGGTCATCACAGGGCTGACACATAGACACAGACAACCATTCACACTCACATTCACACCTACGCTCAATTTAGAGTCACCAGTTAACCTAACCTGCATGTCTTTGGACTGTGGGGGAAACCGGAGCACCCGGAGGAAACCCATGCGGACACGGGGAGAACATGCAAACTCCACACAGAAAGGCCCTCACCGGCCACGGGGCTCGAACCCGGACCTTCTTGCTGTGAGGCGACAGCGCTAACCACTAATCATTCCTTAAAACGTCCACAAGTTGAACCATTTCTGAACCGGCACTAGCACCAGTCCAGATCGAGCACCTGGTTCACGTTTGTGGAACGGAGGTACAGTCAAAGTAAAAAGTATGTGAACCCTTTGGAATTATCTGGTTTTCTACATGAATTGGTAATAAAAAGTGATCTGATCTTCATCCAAGTCACAGGTACCGATATACACAATGAGCTTAAGCCAATAACGCAAAAAAAATTCTACTTTTTCATGACTTTATTATACAAATGCATTCAACATTCACAGGAGTGGTGGAAAAAGTAAGTGAACCTTTGGATTTAATAACTGGTTGACCCTCCTTTGGCAGCAATGACCTCAACCAGGCGCTTCCTGTAACTGCAGATCAGACCTGCACATCGTGCAGGGGGAATTTTAGCCCATTCTTCCCTGCAAAACTGCCTTAACACTTCCATATTCTTGGGTTGTCTTCTGTGTATGGCTGTCTTCAAGTCATTCCACAGCATCTCAATAGGATTGAGATCTGGGCTCTGACTAGGCCACTCCAAAAAGTGGATTTTGTTCTTGTGAAACCATTGTGCTGTGGATTTGCTGCAATGTTTGGGGTCATTGTCCTGTTGCATCACCCAGCCTCTTCTGAGCTTCAGTTGACGGACAGACACCCTCACATTATCCTGGAGAATTTGTTGATAAATTTGGGAATTAATTTTCCCCTCAATGATGGCAAGCTGTCCAGGCCCTGATGCAGCAAAGCAGGCCCAAATCATGATGTTCCCTCCACCACACTTTACTGTAGGGATGATGTTTTGATGTTGATATGCAGTGCCCTTTTTATGCCAAATGGAGTTCTGCTTGTTCCTCCCAAATAGTTCAATTTTGGTTTCATCACTCCACGAAACATTTTCCCAGTACCATTGTGGAGTGTCCAAGTGCTCTTTTGCAAAATTCAGGCGTGCAGCAATGTTCATTTTTGACAGCAGTGGCTTCCTTCTTGGTGTCCTGCTATGGACTCCTTTCTTGTTCAATGTTTTGCGTATTGTTGAATCACGAACAGAGATGTTAGCCAGTTCTAATGACATCTTCAAGTCTTTTGCTGTCATTCTCGGGTTCTTCTTTACCTCATTAATGATTTTGTGTTGTGCTCTTGGGGTCATCTTGGCGGGGCACCCACTTCTAGGCAGAGTAGCCACAATACCTAATCATCTCCATTTATAGACAACTTGCCTGACAGTAGACTGATGAATACCTAAAATCTTTGAGAAGACTTTGTAACCCTTTCCAGCCTTATGTAAGTTAGCAATTCTTGATCTTAGGTCTTCAGATAGCTCTTTTGTGCAAGGCATGATTCCCATCTGGATATGCTTCTTGTCAAAAGTTCAAAGTCAAACTTTTCAGGGGTTTTTATCAATCAAAGTAATTCTAGGCCACACCTCTGAACTCGTTTCATTAAATGGAACCCAGGTGTGCTAAATTCTGACTGCAATGAGCTTTTTAAAGTCATTAGCTTAGGGTTCACTTACTTTTTCCGACCTTCAGTTTCACAGTTTGAATGATTTATTCAGTATGGTCACACATTCTTTGAAAATCTGTGTATCTTTAGTTATAGGAGACCGTCTTTGTTCATTATTGTAACTTACATGAAGATATGACTATGTTTTATATGGGAATTAGACAAATATAGAAAATTCCAAGGGGTTCACAAACTTTTTACTTTGACTGTATAAAGTAAATCACGCCATCACGGCGTGGACAGGGGTATGTTTGGTGAAGCGCAAAAGCCATGAGCTCGGGCTCACTTCATCTGAACCCGGCTCTGAGTCACATGATCTTCTAACCGGTCTTCTAACCTTTATTCAAGTTTCACGACTCCAGAAAAAGGAATTGTATAATCAGTCAGCAGCGGAAACAAAACGCCTTACTGAGATATAAACTGACTTTCACAGGACTGGAGCTCTGTAATCAGCTCACACTTGAGAGAACACGGTGAAAAATACACGTCTGGTGTCGGCGTGCACGGCTAAACATCTTCTACAGCACCTCCTTGTTTCATGTAGGATGTTTGATTGCTGAATAACATTTTGCGAACCTGGTGTATGGTTTACACACGACCGAGTCGCCATTCAGACAGACGTGAAAGCAAAGATGTGATTATAAGCCCCGCCCATGAACAAGTCCAAAAATGGGTCCTGAGTGCAGAGTTCAGTATTTAGCTGCGTTCACAGTAAGTGGGAACTCGGAAACTCCTACTTCCCACATTTGCGTGTTCGTGTGAACTCTGCTGCCTGAAACTGGAAATAAAATACTCACTGTAGAGCACCAAACTGGAACTGAAGAGCAGTTTGCTCAAAAATTCGTGCAGAAAGTGAACCAATATTTTCATTCTCAGAGTATGAGCCAGTATTTATCAATTTCAGATCCAGAAATATACATACAGAAAGTCAGAAACGGCTTAAAATCTTTAAATCGTGTTATTTCATGTTCTTACTCTTCATCGCCATGTTCACGTGACATCACAGAATTGCAGCTTGGAGAAACTCGGAATTTGAGTCTGAGGTAGAACGCCGTTCAAGTGTAAAAACAGCCTCAGGGTTTACGTACACCTGGTGTTTTTCTCCGTATCAGGTTGACGTCACCGTCAGTAAACCAGGCGCGAAAGGTGATGTACCTGTGGGCGTGATCGTGGGCAGTGTGATCGGAGGATTACTCCTGCTGGCTGCGGTTGTCGCCGTGCTGTGGAAGGTACGATTTCTTTTTCAGAAATGCACTTAGTGAGCAATGACCATCACCAGTGACCGTATTTTAGTGACCGGGTGTGTGTGGGGCTGGGGATGTTTTATAATGAAGATTAGAACTTTGTTGATCCCAAAAGATCTTCCGTTTATTCCTGTATTTCTCTCATTCTCGCAGTTTCTGGTGTCTCTCTCTCGCTCTCACCCCATTTTTAGTTCATCTGACCATAAGGCCGATGAGCTGTTGCCATGGCGTGGCGTCCATCGTCCACAATTCAGTTAAATCGTATCTCCATCAGTTCTCCACAGATTTCTGTTCTGATTGGATTGTTTGAAAGAACTCATCACGCCGCACAAAACTTAGTTGTTGTGTCAAATTTTTTTTTTTTTTGCTAACAAGTTACCAATTAGGGCAAATTACCAAATTTTCCAGGCCTCTCACTCGAATTGTATCTCCTCTCTCGTTTCTCATCGGAGTCCAGTTCTGATGGATGTTTTGGGTCGATCTTCCCTCAGGGAACAAAATTTAGTCCTTTGTTGATGTTCCTGTTGTAGACAGTTTGCCGTGGAGGTTGGTTCTCTCTCACATCCTCACATTTCAGTTCTGTTTGACGTTTTGGTCGTCACGGTTGTCCTGATGGCAGGCCAGATGAACGACTACACCCTTGATGGTCTGGTTGTGCTTTTCTCATCATTTCTTTTCATTTCTATTTTTTCCTTCCACTGGCTCCAAGTTTCTCTACTCCTTTATGTCTACACTCCCTTCCTTTCTTTCATCATTGTTTCTCCTTCCGTCGTTTCATACATTCTTCCTTTCCTTCCCTCTTCTCTTCCCTTCTATGCATTTCTCACATTCTCCCTCATTTTATTTCCTCGCTCTTCCTTTTTATACTCCTTCTCATGCTACAGTTTAACATGAGTCTTTGTGCTACGATGCATTCTTTTCTTGGTTCATGCAACAAAATAATTAATAAATAATAATAATAGTATTTCCATAAAAGTCCCCACAGTTCATCAGCAAATACAAATCAAAATTAAAAACACTAAAAAGCTCATTCACGTCTTAGCTGATCAACTATGCTTGAAAATTGTGTGAAAATGCGTGTGTGTGTGTGTGTGTTCTCTTCAGCTCGGTTTCTTTAAGCGTAAATACCAGCAGCTGGACAAAGGCGCTGACGGCGCTGAGACAGAGGGATTACAGGACAGCGGAGGACAAGCGTGAGACCGACACCGATCCCTCATCCCTTTAAAGACTGTCTGATCTCCGATCAGCTCGAGTCATTGATGTAACCCTCAGAGACACGGCGATCAGATGGGCAGCAGCGAGGAGCAGAACCTCAACCACACGCCAGTGGCAGGAAACGTCTGCGATCAGGTTCGAACAGAAAACCGCAAAGTGCAACAATCTGACTGTTTACTTTCAACACTGGAGAATGTTTCGTTTTTCACTCCAAGTCTCTGGACCAGCGTAAGCGACAAGAAACTGACTTCCTTTCCGTTTTTCACTTTTATTTGGAAATCATGTAAATATTATTGATAGAGAAATATTGTGGAAAATGAAAACAGCACGCAGACCGCACCAAACTTCTCCCTGGGAAAAAGGTTTTATTTACAAGCACAGAACAGCATTATTACGGAATACAAGAATTTTTCCTTTTCAGATATTTTAATTTTTAAAAAATTCTAAACATTTTGGATTATCATATTGTGATGCGTATCATTTTCACGAGAAACATTTCACAATATTCGATAATGCAGCATTTCAGTTTTATTGTTTATACAGTTCAGTATTGATCGTGACGACAAAACATTTGATAAAATTTGTTATCGTTTATTCTGAGGTCGTATCACCAGCACTTCAACTGAGCTACGACTGAATCCTTAAGTGTAAATGCTTTTTAGTGAACCGCTAGCTCAGGTGTAGGGGAGGAGGGAAAGGGGAAAAAAAAAAAGCATCGCTTTAAATGTACAACACGTCGAAGATTAACGTTTTCATCCTCATCAATCAAGACTTCAAGTGCAATCACCAAACAAGAGTAACATTGAGCCACACCTACAAAACTCCATAAAAGGTCTGGTTTCTTTTATTTTCCTTTTTTTTTGGGGGGGGGGGGGGGGGGGGTGTAGACCAGTGTGTGAACAAACACGTCCATACTAACTCGTCGTTCTTTTATAGGGTGCCGTTACTTTTGTCCTAATTGAACGGCTAGAATTATTCTTCTTAATCTATGCAATTGTTTTCATTCAGGTGATGGAGTTTGACTAAATGTTCATACAGATATATGAATGAATGAATGAATGAATTAGACTTGACTCTGTAATCCATATTATTTTTAAAAAAAAAATCAGCATAACTCAACGTTTATACCGTATGATTTAAAACCAATGCATGGAGGTCAACTTCGTGGGATTCCCTAAATATGAATTCACACACACTTGGGAGCAAAATGTAAGATATGAACGTTTTCCTGAACTAAGTAGATTTTCATGAACGCCACAGTTCTTGTGTAAACGCTCCTGTGAATTATTTATGAATAAATTAATGACTAATTAGTTACTTAAAGTTGAAAATATTCCATGTCCCTTTCTAAAAATTATGTATGGAAATATTACTTAACTTTAATAACACTAATATGCTTCTAATTGACATTTGTAAAACTTATTCTCTCACACACACACACACACACACACACACACACTTAACTGTTTTGTAGCTAAATAAAAGGTACGTTGCGTTTCTCCCTGATCTAAATACCGTACCATGCCGTAATGAAAACGTTTGACCTCGACTGCACATCCAGCATTAAACACAACATGACCGAGTATAAAAGACTTCTAAATTAGTGTACAGGTACTTTTTTGGAGTTAAAAATATTCCAACTTTGAAACGGAGGACATGATTAACAACAGGAAGCAACACTGGTCAACCTACGTATTACACAACGCTTTCTTAGAACTGTTACAGATCTCTCTCTCTCTCTCTCTCTCTCTCTCTCTCTGTGTGTATAAAACATACACACCGTCTAAAGTAATTATATTACATTTTTCAACATTTAAAAAAAATTACTATAAAGAACAGTAAACAGTAATAAATGAAACAAAGTCCATATGTGATGTGATGACTCGGTGTCTGAGCTACGGTGTGTTCAGTTTGAAAAGGAAATGAGCTGGAAGTTTTTCCAGAGCGTCTCACAGAACCAGGCTCAGTGCTAATGGACAAACGGGAAACTAATGTTTGAAATCTAAAATGTTTTTGTACCGACTCTATAATATAGATGGCAGAAAATTTAAATCCATAACGAAGTTTGTTTTTTTTTAAAAAAAAAAAAAGGCGGGGAACTTTTACACAGTACTGTAGCTGTTCTGCTTCCTGTTGGTTGATGATGTCTGTTTCAAAGCCTAACGTAGTAAATAATAATAATAATAATAATAATCCTCCATCAGCTGTGAAAGTAGAGTGCTGGATCGAGGTGATGCGTGCGTATGATCCTGTATATAAATCACAACTGTACGTCACACGAAGCTGCATTAAAACTGAGCGAAGAAAATCTCTACATCAAATACCTATAAAAGTTACATTTCTGCTGCAGATCAGAATGCGGGACGCGGATTTATTTTACAGTCGCATTTCTTTTTCCAGCAATTTATATTCCAACTCTTGTTCCTTGTTTACGCTCTACAGGGTTTTGTTGTGGACTAATTATCGGAAAAGGAAGCAGGTAGTCACAATGATGTGATATCATGCACTGAGCGAGTTTTTTTTTTTAAATGCCAATTGTGAAATATTAGCTTGAGATGTAAAGTCACAAGTGAGGGATATTAACTAGCATGTGTGAGGGAGAGAAGAAAAAAACCCCCGCAGTTTCAAGATTTTAAAAAAAAAGTCACAGTTGAGTAATAACTTGTGAGAAAAAAGGTGCGGTTGCATCAAAATAACTCACAATGAGCTGAAGTGGCAACTGTGCTTATTATTAACTCAAATAAAACAATGCTACAGTTGAGCGATTATTAAGTTGTATTTGTGAGAAAAAGGTTTCACAAAAATAACTAACAAGAATTTTAAAAAATTTGTGTGAAAATAATTTTTTTTTAAAAATCGCTATCGAGTGATACTGTATTGTGAGAAAAAGTCACAGTTGCGTAAAAATAACTTGAGATTTAAACAAGTTGTAATAAGTGAAATTAATTTGCATTTAACGAGATAAAAAATAAAGTCTCAATTAAGCGAAATTCACCCACAATGATCAGAAGAATATTTTCTCCTACATGGTGGAAACAAGTTTCAATAGAAATAAACCGGCAAACATTTTCATTCCCATGTGTTTGTTAGAACATGTTGAACTCTTATTTGAAATTTTAAACACTTCATCCATCCATTTCTTTCTCTCTCAGGAACAGAACATGTTAAATAAACTACTGGAACACTGTACTGTAATATTTAAACACGCCGCCGACTGAAACGTGTTCGTCACGCGTCAGACAGCGGAATGATGCGTTAGGGAATTTTTATTTTATTAAAACTTTTTTTGTATTTTTTCCTATTATTTTTCACATTTTTACCTAAAGTGAAAGTTTATTTTTTTCAAGACAGAATTTTCTTTATGTTTTTTTCCCCCCATCCAGCACTTTACTCTTCTCACCGACCCGTTAGTTCACTTTAGTCATTTTGATTGTACTTAATTCCGGAGTTTATCTATTTTTTTTTCCTCTTGTGTTTTATTTCCACGAACGCCTTACTGTATAATTCTTTTGACCAGAAAAATGTACATTTTTAAAAATATTCAGCATTTTTATTTTCATTAAAATCTTTAGATTTGGGGAAGAGTTTGTATTTTTATACTTTACTCAGCCTGTACAGCACAAATGTCAATTTAATATTATTGTATTTACTGAATCTGAATTCTGCAATAAATAAAATACGTACTGGAGTCAGATTTCACCCTCTGAAATAGAAATAATTAATAATGTCTTTCTATAAATTTATCATCAGAGCTCTATACGTTTACAGGATTGCACACAAATGGTACAAAATTTCTATTTTTGTCTAGAAATAATGGAGAAAATGGGGCAATGTTACTTTTTGCTAATTCACTCAATGATCATTAAAATCTTTAATTTGCTTAATTTGTTGTGGTTTTCTTCATTAATATTTATAGATTTCTGAAAATACTGACAAGATTCATCACTGTCTTTCTATTCCAGTTTTTTCACATCATTCATTACATGGAGAAAATTATACATATACACACACCGTATATACATTTAATCACTAAAAAGTAAACTCAAGCAAATAATAAAGCTACATTATCATCAGTACCACAGAGATCGTGGTGAATGTGTTTGAAAACGTTTTCTAACAACCAACATGAGCGGAGCAGAAGGTGAATGTTCATGAACGAGACTTAAAATCCTCTCAGAAAAACAAACGGTTTATATATTTAAAAAAAAAAAGCACGAGCCACCAGCCGCTTCCTTCTTCCTACCACTTCCATATAGGAGTGCGAAGACACACCCACTATATTCATATATTCTTAAGGGTACGCCCACTCACTCAGAACTGCTCAGATTTCCATATATGGACTCAGACACGCCTTCCTCTCGTCTGCAATCTGCACAGATCTGATGTTTGTTTGATCAGGACATTGTCCAGGGGAAGAGTTTCCTGATTAGTTACTTGTAAGTTACGATGTTTTCCAAGGACACATTTCAGTGATTTAGGACCAACATACCATCACAAAACAACTTCTTTACATTTCTTCCAGAATACCAACACATTTTAATGAATTTCAGGACACAGTTTCTCAATCAGTAGCTAGCATTTGGGATTTTCTCCAGATAAAATAACCATTTGACATTTTATAAAGAAATACAGTCCAGTTGACATTAGATGTGTAACGATATATCATGTGATGATAAATTGCAATCCAAATTTATGATTTGACTTGAAATTAAAAAAATGAATTGTGATCATCATCAGTCTGTGTAATCTCTTAGTTTTTCCTCGCTGTAATTGTATTGTTCAGACAGCAGAGGGAGCAATAACATACAATAGCGCAAATACACGTGACTTCACCGTAAGTGGTAGTAACACAGCTCTAATGCTGCAGAAACACTAAAAACAGATCTAAAACGTGAACAAGCTGTTGCGTAATTGTGTACAAATGGATTGAACAAGAAAATCAGAGCTCTCTGTTTTTACAGACTGCTGAAAGATAAAGAGAAGCAAATGGAGGAAGTACAAATGTTCAAGTTTATTAAGAAAAGGCTGATTTGTTATTAACTGTCATTTTTAATAAAAGGAATATTTTAATTAATAGATTATATTTTACTCCAACCTTTACAAATGTAGGTAAAGTATTATTGTTGGTTATTAAGAAAATGATTTTTTTAAGTTGATAAAAAAAAACAGTAAAATAAATAAAATATTCTACTTAATTTTTGTTCAGAAATATAGCATGAATCAAATTTAATTGTAAATTTAGTGAATTGTTACATGTCTGGTTGATATTAAAAATGTATAAGCATTCCTATAAAACACATTTACTAAAAAGAAAATTTCTTTTAACCTAAAACCAGAACCCAAACGGCTAATAATGAAACTTATAAAAAGGAATCTTCCAGCCAAGAGCAATATTTCAGATTTACTGTATAGCATGATGTTTCCAAACAGAACTTTTATCTCAAAGTTTAAGATTTAATTTTTTTTTTTTTGGGGGGGAGAGAGAGAGAGAGAGAGAGAGAGAGAGAGAAGGGGGTTTTCATGTGAACCTCTAGGTTCCACTTTATTGGATGTAGTTAGTAAAAATGACCACTAGGGGGCAGCTTGGTAAAATAGTTACATTGCCAGTTGATCATTTAGGAGAGGAAACAGTATAAAGGAGATATGAATATATATATTTTGTTCTACATTTGATTTTTTATACAATTCAATAAAATCTTTTTTCCATAAATGCTCATTTTTAGTTCTTAGCCTTACAGTCCATTTATTTAAATTTGAACCATCTCACAAATATACGTATACATTTATTTATTGGAGTATGTTCTACTATTACTGAGTTATATTAAAATAAGAAAAAAAATCCACATCTCACTCACAAGCTGTAGGTTCATGACCCTGCCTCGAGATCAAAGCCCTGGAGCTCATTACAGTCCAAAGGTCAACTCGTTTTTCTCTCGTCCCGACTTCCTGTCCACAGACACTCTCTGTTCTCTTTCCAGCACGGCTCCTCTGATTCATAGATCTCCTAAAAAACACCAGAAACAAGGAATAAAACCCTGAGCGTGGTGCTGTTCCAGGAAACTAATCAGCGACGGGGTGGAGTAATGAAGCGGAGTCACGGTTACCAATCTGAAGTCGATTATTTTTTCTATGACAGCCTGGTTTATTCATGGTATATGATGACAATTTTATTAAAGAACGACACGTTATACGTTTTATCCATTTATAGTTACACATAATGCTGTGGAATGTCCATGAAACAAGTTCTCACTGACGTTAGGGCAGCGATAAACAGTCGCAGCTCGTCACGTTACTGAGAAACTGCGAGAAAAAAAAACGCCAACTCCTTTAATCTGAAGATATCGGGATTTTTTTTTATTTTTAAGTTGCAGCTTTAACTCTGACACTGGAGACTCCTTACATAAACATTAAACATCTTACAGAAAACTTTCAGGTGTTTATGTGGAGCGTTCACTGTACACGCCCCTGTGATTGAGCTGTTACTATAGAAACGATAAACATATCAGAACGAGCGCATTAATATAAACCTGTACTACTGTCAAAGCTGCTGTTATAGAGAATTAATCAAGACCTTCTGACCAATCAGAGTCCAGCAGTGCAGCTCACACTTGTAGACGAACCTTTTTCCAGATGGGGACGGTGGATTTGAGAGCGTCGATTACAAACCTCACGGCCTCCAGAGAGTCACCGCGGTGAGGCGACGAGACTCCGATGATCACACTGGCCTCGGTAACAGGAATCACGCTACACACACACACAAGCAATATCCTGATTACACAAACAGATTCAACAGAAATGTACATTTTTGTAAAGAAAAAAAATTTATTTCAAAAAATGACTGTAAATGAATCAAATGTTCTTTCCACCCTTTCCACTGGTATTAACAATGTGCTGTAAACTTGCAGATTTTTTTATCCATCATTTTAGCAACAACTTACTGTACTTAATAAAACTAATCCCACAGATTCACAAAGTCTCTTAATTTAAAAAGAAAATAATAATATAAATCAAAGCTTTAAGTAAACTGACAACAGATTACAGATCTAATAGGAAATTTATTCGTCTTTGTTCTTTCATACATCGTCAGGTGTTGATTAGTTTTCTATAACAGCACTGACAACAGTGCGCGTTTATATTAAAGTTCGGTATCGTTTCCATAGTAACCGCTCAATCACAGGGTTGTGGCCGGCGAACTCACAAAGGGATTTGAAATGCGTGGATATGGTAAAAAGTTTGTAAATATAAAATTTAAGCTGTTAGCAAACTGCTGTGGTATATGAGGAATACAACCCTCGGGGACGTGCTGTTCTGGGAAAATAATCAATGTTCTGTAACGTAACAGTAACCCTGCATCGTCCCACCACCACCTCGCTGTTGATTATTTTTCTGTGACAGCACCACACTGGGTGTTTTACCCCTTATATTGTTAAATTACACACTAGTTTTGCACTGGAGATGAAACGCCGGTGTGGTTTCAGGATCAGATTCAGGTAGGGGGCGTGGCCTAAAGTATGAAGGAGGAGAAAATAATATAATATGTATTAGAGGTGATACAGATGAGCTGCGATTTTCTAAGTTATACGCTTCTCTGCTGTCAGACACCAACGCTGTCTTACACCTTACGCATGTTCGGCTGCAGCTGCTCACCCGAGTCTGTGATGAATGCAGATGTGTCGGACTGTCAGCCATCTTCTCCTCACATCAGCACAGATTTTCCTCATCTCCGACTCCGCCATGGGTACGTACGCTTCATATTCCAGCTGAACAACCTTCTTCCCTTCAAAATGATCTCTAGTGGTTCCTGAACCGCACATTTATAAATGAATAAACACATGACTCTGTTTGGTCAGCGAGTCAGATCACCAACAAGAGTCGATTCTTTCAGTTACGCAAATGACTCACTGCCTTTGTTCAGTGAGTCAGATAACCTGAATCGGTTCACCGACAAGAGTCGATTCTTTCAGTTATGCAAACGACTCACTGCCCCCCCCAAACCAGACAAAGTTGTTGAAGAATAAACCACAGATTGATGATAGTTTGGCTGAAATTCCTCCATGAAATCTTACTCTACACATTCTAATAAGCTTTATTTTCAACTCTGTAATGCTGAATCATTTACACACATCGTATCACTCATACCATTTGAACAGCTCAGATGTTGAAAAAAGCTTTTATTAAAATTATTTTAATAAAATTGCACTTCAGGAGTTATGACATTGCTTTCATGTATTAAAAAAAAGAACAAAAATAGAACAGGCTCGGGTGTGTCATTTGCAAAGGAGTCGACTCTTTTTCTGAGACTGCTGACTCAAAGAGCTGGCTAAATATTAATAGGCACGTTAGATGATGAAGACAAAATACTCAGATAAAATTATTAGTTTGTTGGATTGTTTAAACAAACACACTTCCAGCACAAACAGGAACTCCAACTCTCTTGAACGAGTCAAATCATTTGGATTTGGCTCACCAATATGAGTCAACTCCAAATGATTCCGTGCCGTTTTGTTTGCTAAACCAGACAAACTGTGCAGTTTAACCTGCGATTATTGCTCTTATTCCTGAAAATGGGTCAAGAAATCTGATTCTACTTTGTAAGAAATGAAACATTACTTTGTGCTGCATTTTATAAAACATGCACTACTTTGATTCCCTGCCACACTGACTCACTCACTCACTCACTCACTCGTCTCACTACTGACACTAAAAACAGCTCCGATGTCATAAAGAGATTTCTGTGGAAGCGTTTAGATTATATTATACAGCAACGGGAAAGGAAAAAAAAAGTATCAATATTCATCGAAAAGAATCAATTGAAAGAAACGAATCATTATCAAAACGACAAGCTCAAAGACAAAATAATGAAAAAATTAATACAGCCATAAAGTTTTTTATCCTACCAATGAATAATGAAATGGCTCCACAGGAGGAACAGGTCACGGACTCTGACACAGCATCAGCAGAGAGTTTGTCTGTGGTGAGTTTAATCAGGTCTCGACCCTCTCCGTCCTCCATCACTGCTTCTGACAACACACACAAAATGCATTGTGTAATTAACGCAGAGCCAAAAATGACCATCAGATTTACCTTCACTGACTCATTTCTTCATGATTAACACCAATCAGTTCTAAACGATCAAGTACATTCATGCCATAGCTTGTGAATTCGTGCTCTGAAGAGAAGAATGGGCGTGGCCAGATGCATATAACGTCAGGTACACATTACATCAGAAAAAGCTGGGTTTCACTTGATTGTCGCGACTCGTTACTCTAGCATCGGCACTTAGTTCTTTTTTTTAAACAATTACCCAATTATTAATAAAAAATAACTACCCAATTATTCTGTACAGGGATTTAACCCAACACCACGCGGTTTCATTTCATTTTCATCTCACGGGATACAACATGAAATATTTTTGTCGATCATAAAGACTTAAAAGCTTTTAAAACAAACAACAGATGTAAAAACCGTCCAGCGTGTGAGCTGGAATCTTTACACCTGGTCACAGCTCATTTACATTTATGGGCCACGACCATGAAATTAAACTTGAAATTAAAGACCATGAAATTAAACAACAAACAAACAACAATTCATAGTTTTGGGTAATTACACACTAAAGAAAACAGAATTATAAACACTGTACTCCATTTCTGTGAACAGATCCCTAAATCCTTCATACTGCACCTTTAACTGAAGAGTGAGTGAGTGAGCCTGTGATGTGTTTAGCCTCCGCTGAGCGGCGGGATCACTGCCACCTCGTCTCCGTGCTGCAGACGCACAACCTGCTCGCCCACAGCCACGTACTCTCTCCTCACGGCCAAAACCACCTGCTCACGTACGGCCGAGAGCCTGCAGGGGAAACGTTCACGTCAGTCTTACACCAAAAACAAACAAACAGCATTAAAACACTCCACAGATGTGCGTCAAATCTAGACATAAACAAAGATTCTCTAAAATGATGACGTCATACTAATAATATATTTAAATTCTTTAGTGCATTAAAATGTTTGTGCTGTACTTGTTACACCAACCATAACTGCACAACATCATCATCTTTATACAACATATAACTTAGTCTTATTCAGTCGTGTTTAAAATACTGAGAACAACAATAATACTTTTCATTTATTTAACACCTTTCTAACACTCAGTGTCACTGTAAATATAACATACTATTTTTATTTTATTATTATTAGTATTATTATTATTATAAATGATTATTGATTAGAAAACAGCTCTAGTGGTTTAAGCTAAAGTTTTACTTTAATACTTTTTTTTTAGTCAAACAGTAAATATTGTGCACCACAAAAAAAAAAAATACAGTAATTACAGTTCTGTGCAAAAGTCTTAGGCACATGGAAAGAAATGCTGTCGACCAAAAATGGCTTAAAAATAATGAAATTAAATGTTAACACTAAAAAAAATTAAATTAAAAAAAAAACTATAAACAGTAATTAAGCCATAATAAATGAAACAAAGTCAGTATTTGGTGTGAGACGACCCTTTACTTTAAAAAAAAAATAAATAAATAAATAAATATCCGTCTCAGGTCTAGTGAGGTCAGTTTTATGCGGAAATGATCTGTAGGTTTTCCTGAGCATCTTACAGAACCAGCCACAGTTCTTCTGGACTCTTTAACTGTCACACTCACTTCTTCATTTTACAACCCCGATTCCAAAAAAGTTGGGACAAATTACAAATTGTAAATAAAAACGGAATGCAATAATTTACAAATCTCAAAAACTGATATTGTATTCACAATAGAACATAGACAACATATCAAATGTCGAAAGTGAGACATTTTGAAATTTCATGCCAAATATTGGCTCATTTGAAATTTCATGACAGCAGCACATCTCAAAAAAGTTGGGACAGGGGCAATAAGAGGCTGGAAAAGTTAAAGGTACAAAAAAGGAACAGCTGGAGGACCAAATTACAACTCATTAGGTCAATTGGCAATAGGTCATTAACATGACTGGGTATAAAAAGAGCATCTTGGAGTGGCAGCGGCTCTCAGAAGTAAAGATGGGAAGAGGATCACCAATCCCCCTAATTCTGCACCGACAAATAGTGGAGCAATATCAGAAAGGAGTTCGACAGTGTACAATTGCAAAGAATTTGAACAAATCATCATCTACAGTGCATATCATCATCAAAAGATTCAGAGAATCTGGAAGAATCTCTGTGCGTAAGGGTCAAGGCCGGAAAACCATACTGGGTGTCCGTGATCTTCGGGCCCTTAGACGGCACTGCATCACATACAGGCATGCTTCTGTATTGGAAATCACAAAATGGGCTCAGGAATATTTCCAGAGAACATTATCTGTGAACACAATTCACCGTGCCATCCGCCGTTGCCAGCTAAAACTCTATAGTTCAAAGAAGAAGCCGTATCTAAACACGATCCAGAAGCGCAGACGTCTTCTCTGGGCCAAGGCTCATTTAAAATGGACTGTGGCAAAGTGGAAAACTGTTCTGTGGTCAGACGAATCAAAATTTGAAGTTCTTTATGGAAATCAGGGACACCGTGTCATTCGGACTAAAGAGGAGAAGGACGACCCGAGTTATCATCAGCGCTCAGTTCAGAAGCCTGCATCTCTGATGGTATGGGGTTGCATTAGTGCGTGTGGCATGGGCAGCTTACACATCTGGAAAGACACCATCAATGCTGAAAGGTATATCCAGGTTCTAGAGCAACATATGCTCCCATCCAGACGACGTCTCTTTCAGGGAAGACCTTGCATTTTCCAACATGACAATGCCAAACCACATACTGCATCAATTACAGCATCATGGCTGCGTAGAAGAAGGGTCCGGGTACTGAACTGGCCAGCCTGCAGTCCAGATCTTTCACCCATAGAAAACATTTGGCGCATCATAAAACGGAAGATACGACAAAAAAGACCTAAGACAGTTGAGCAACTAGAATCCTACATTAGACAAGAATGGGTTAACATTCCTATCCCTAAACTTGAGCAACTTGTCTCCTCAGTCCCCAGACGTTTACAGACTGTTGTAAAGAGAAAAGGGGATGTCTCACAGTGGGAAACATGGCCTTGTCCCAACTTTTTTGAGATGTGTTGTTGTCATGAAATTTAAAATCACCTAATTTTTCTCTTTAAATGATGCATTTTCTCAGTTTAAACATTTGATATGTCATCTATGTTCTATTCTGAATAAAATATGGAATTTTGAAACTTCCACATCATTGCATTCCGTTTTTATTTACAATTTGTACTTTGTCCCAACTTTTTTGGAATTGGGGTTGTACACCAAAACCCAGCAGCCTTCATTATGGTTTCTTTTTTAACCTGAAAAGTGCTCTCTTATGGAACATGCTGCTCAGATACAAACTTTTTTTTTTTCCTGTAACATTTAATTTTGTGCTGGAAAAAAAAACCCTGTGGAACTCTAAAAATGTTTTCCTGATGTTTTGACTCGATAATGTAGAAGTCATAAAATAGAAATCTATAATCAGAATTACTTTATTAATCCCCGGAGGGAAATTCAAATTTGCTACCAAGCTCCTGAATCAAAGAAGTAGTAAACATGTCTAAAAATAGAAGATAAAATAGTCTGAAAAAAAGAATAAATAAAAATAAAATAAATTTAAATAAAGGTCAATAACTTAAGTAAAAGCAAAATGAAGTGATTTTATATACAATGATTCCTATATACGTATATTGCGCCTGAGTGAAGGACGCATGGTAAGACGGTGTAGCACAGTTATACAGTGGCGTTGTGCAGCTTGACTGCAGCAGGTAGGAATGATTTCCTGGGTCTCTCAGTTGTGCAGCGTGGAAGAATCAGCCGTTTACTGAACGTGCTCCTGTGGCTGATCAGCTCCTCATGGAGAGGGTGGGAAGGACAGTCTAAGGTTGTTTTTATTTTGGACAGTGTCCTCTTCTCCAACACCACTGTCAGAGAGTCCAGTTCCACGCCTACAACATGGCCGGCCTTCCTGATGATCTTATTGAGTCCGTTAGTGTCCTTCACCTTCAAGCCGCTGCCCCAGCAGACGACAGTGTACAGGATGGCATTGGCCACCACAGACTCATAGAACATCCGCAGCATCGTTCAGCAGATGTTGAAGGACCTCAGCCGTCTCAGAAAATAGAGACGGCTCTGGCCCTTTTTGTGTACCGTGTCCACATTTTTGGACCAGTCCAGTTTATTATCCAAGTACAACACCAGGTACTTATAGTCCTCCACCACGTCCACACTGACCCCTTGGATGTTAACAGGGTTCACCGGAGCCCTGATTCTCTTCAGATTGACCAACAGTTCTTTCGTCTTCGTCACGTTGAGCTGTAGGTGGTTCTTCATGCTCCATGTGACAAAGTTTGTATGGAAAAAAGGTGCCCAAGTCTCATCATCTCTAGCCGCTTTATCCTGTTCTACAGGGTCGCAGGCGAGCTGGATCCTATCCCAGCTGACTACGGGCGAAAGGTGGGGTACACCCTGGACAAGTCACAGGGCTGACACATAGACACAGACAACCATTCACACTCACATTCACACCTACGCTCAATTTAGAGTCACCAGTTAACCTAACCTGCATGTCTTTGGACTGTGGGGGAAACCGGAGCACCCGGAGGAAACCCACGCGGACACGGGGAGAACATGCAAACTCCGCACAGAAAGGCCCTCGCCGGCCGCTGGGCTCGAACCCAGGACCTTCTTGCTGTGAGGCGACAGCGCTAACCACTACACCACCGTGCCGCCAAGCTGCCTTAAAAATATTTAATACATCCTGAATAAATACAACAAAAACAGTGTTTCATGTTTAGTTTAAATATTATATAAACGCACAAATAATCATAGTTACATTATTTTTTGACATAAATCATTTATTAAATATATTCAACTAAATATTGCGCTTTTTTAAATAAAATTATAAAATTGTGTTACAAATAACAAATATTTCAGATTCCGCCTTTAAAGTCTCACTCTGTGCATTTCCCGCCACTCTAACGGTGTTTCCTGCTGAGCCGAAACCGCTGGAATGCTGGGACTCTCACGCTCCAGCGGTTTGAAACGCGTATTTACGGTAATTCCGATGCGCAGTGAGCGCTGCATGGTTGAGAGAAGCCAGCGGTTTATTAAACGCGCTTGTTGTGGGTTTATACGGCTTATTTATGAGTTTTCTGAGGGACTTACTTTGGGTGTTTGTGCTCCAGCTGCTGCCACAGCTGGAGACTCGTCAGCTCTGGATTCACCCGGAGTCTCTCCGACCGCACTCCCGTTAATTCGGCACTTTTCGCAAAGTACAGCACGGTCACCTGATTGAGCACAGCACACAGCAGCTTCAGCACGAGGCTACATGCTAAATAACCTTTCTGCTTTAAAAACCAGCCAATAAAAGCCGTAGAAATGTCAAAAACAGTCATGATGAGTGTTTATACCCGTGTCTGCGGTGTGAGTTTTATTGTTGTTACCTCAGGATTCATGAATGAAGGCTGTTTATGAGGCGCGCGCGCACCTGCTATTACGAGATTGTTTTTTTTCCCCCTCAGGGTTGCCAGATATGGTAAGAAAAAAAAAATCTAATTCTCACCCAAAGTGCTGATCACGGAATCCAGGCAGGGACACATGTCTGCCCGGGGGCATTTTGAGTTATTGACAGATTCAGAAAGTACAGTTTCTAAGCTTTCCAATGATGCCTTCCATGTGGAGATCTGACAATATTTGAAGAATGTGTGGCCTTTTGAAAGTGCATAGAGTAGAGTGGGGTAATACGCCCCCGGCCTGTTTTACCCAAAATAACCACCAGATGGCGCAAAGTTACATTTCTATTGTTGCTATGGACTGGCTTGACAACGGGGATATACAAATATCCACTGTGGATGGCATATCAGCAACGCAGCGGAGAGAAATCAAATTTCATGGTAAGTGATATAATTTTCAGATATCAGTAAAACTGTATTTAGATAGCTGCTATTTCGTCAGATATCACAGCTGTGTATGTGGTATGAGTAGACAAGTCAGTACGTTAAAAAAAAATACATTAGGTATAAAAAGTTGAATCACATTTTGAAAGCAAGACCCTTTTTTGTAAAAGTGTAGTCTGTGGGGTAAAACGCCTCCTTAATGGTGGGGTAAATGGCCCCCAGGGGGCATCGTTTCCTTTTATCATAATTATTGTATTTCATACATTTCTGAACAGCAGATACATAGTTTTTAATAACATCTCGCTTACCTGGATGAATAAAGCAAGTAATTTGAACTTAATATTAAAAATAATTGAAATTTAAAAAAAAAAATTGAAATTAAAATGTGAAATATAATAAAATAATGCATCTATTCATTAATTCAGGGATATTTTCTTGTTTCTTTCACATTATAGGCTTAAGTAAACACTTTTGCTATCCAAACAGATTTTTTTGAGTGAGGGGGCCTATTGCCCCACCTCAGGGGGCCTTTACCTCGGGGGGGGGAAGGCCCCCTTGGCACAATGTTTGTTTTTGTTAAAAAAAAATTTAAGTATTAACTTTAGGCAAACTTTAGGTGGCATTATTGTTCATGTCACTGTTGTCAAAAACTATGATTAAAACTAAACACATGGTTCATTTCAACTTGGAGAAAAACTGAATTTTCCTTAAGGGGGGCTTTTCCCCCACTCTACCTCTTAAAACAGGGAAGGGAGAAAATCGCCCTCAAAGTTTTCCATCTCAGTTACTCTGGGTGTAGGGCAGGCACATAATGGTGCTCATTTGCATGACATTAAGGAAAGCCCTACCCCCTACTAGCTAGCACAATACTACTTTCATGTAAACAAAGATCACCACGTCAATTTTCCTTCCATGCAAAGTATGCCCAACACAATTATGAAGTACAAAAATAAGTCCTAAAGTGTACTTTAACGTTTTGTGGTTGAAAAATTACTCACACCGTAAGAAAAAAAGATAGCACGATGATAACACAACTAACACAACACTAGTTTCATGTAACCAAACCACAACACTCTCCGTTACATGCAAAAATAACCACACAACCTTAGATTAATAAACTTACCCCATCAGAAAGAGAAACGGCGCCTTGCACACATCAATGCCTCCGATAGAATATGTAGTCCTAGAACACTTCCTTTTGGTTGCGTTTTTTTTTTTTTTGCTAGAAATGGTTATCTCCGATGTAAAAAAAAACCAAAAGACTTAAATCGTCACATGAATGGCCCATATGGTAATTTACCCACACCCCCCAGCAGGCTACAGTCCTGACAAAAACGAGACAATTTGCAACAAAAAATGTATGCTTTTCCAACAAAACAATCTATTATCTGAAATACTGATTGCATTCTTCAAGATCTCAACTTGCACATGATGGAAAAAAACGAAAATCACAAATTTCGAAAAAAAAAAAAAGCTTCTTTTGCGATTTTCTCGGATTCATTTCAGCCGACATGCGTCCCTGTAGAACTGGGGGGAACCAAGCTGTCAGCATTTCAACTGTACCTCAATTAGGCTAGTACTTAATTCCTTTAACCTTAACTGGTGCTCGATTAGTTATTTTGTGTCATCTGGGCGAGTGGTTTGCAATAAAAACAATAAAAATTTGATACTTATTTGAAACTATGGTGCAACAATGACTGTCAAAGGCTCACCTGATCAGCACTACCCATACATGATCGATATTTCATTTGTCTAGTGTGCCAATCAAGAACATCATCAGGAATTGCCTGCAGACCAGGATAATGTTAACATTTTAAATATTATAATTTAATGTTAACAGCTAACAGTTACTTACAGTTGCTAAAAAGCATTGACTTTTGACTAGCGCTGTCAGTCGATTAAAAAAAAAATCTAAAATTTTAGATTAATCAATATCAATTGCAAATGTGTTTATTTTCATTTATAGTATTATTATATTAATAATTATATTATAGGATATATATTATATATTATATTAATAATATATAATATATATCTATCTAGGCGATTTGAAAATTAGATGATACCGTTAGGCCATCTATATCCTAGATGATGGATGTACGTTTGAGTATTCTGTTTGAAAGAAAATGTACAGTAGGCTACTGCTGATTGCTATCAAAGGCCACTGCCACTAAGATGAAGCGCAATCTTCGTCGTTTGTAGGCTTATTTCTTGCCATATATGGGAAATGAAATTTGACACGTTATCTTCATTCCCTCAAAATGTTACTTGTTTTAACACCGTTTGGTATTTGTTGAGTTCCAGTTAGGGCGGCACGGTGGTGTAGTGGTTAGCGCTGTCACCTCACAGCAAGAAGGTCCGGGTTCGAGCCCCGTGGCCGGCGAGGGCCTTTCTGTGTGGAGTTTGCATGTTCTCCCCGTGTCCGCGTGGGTTTCCTCCAGGTGCTCCGGTTTCCCCCACAGTCCAAAGACATGCAGGTTAGGTTAACTGGTGACTCTAAATTGAGCGTAGGTGTGAATGTGAGTGTGAATGGTTGTCTGTGTCTATGTGTCAGCCCTGTGATGACCTGGCGACTTGTCCAGGGTGTACCCCGCCTTTCACCCGTAGTCAGCTGGGATAGGCTCCAGCTTGTCTGCGACCCTGTAGAACAGGATAAAGCGGATAGAGATAAAGAGATGAGATGAGTTCCAGTTATTCCCGCTGGGCGACCTGAAGCTGCGCCCGAACTTTCCTGCCTGTTGCGTGTGTGCAGGATCAGCAGCCCTGGACGCCTCTTCGCATTCTTTGTGTCAGGAAGAGTTAAATTAATCTGCGTGAAACCTGCCTTAACACATTGACAACTAATTTTAACATGAGCATAATATGGATACACATGCACTAAAGATGATGATTTCACATTCCCATAGCCTGTTAGCTGCTCCCCATTTCAAACGAACATGGCTCTGACACAGTATGGGAACTGTATACGGTCAACAGACAACATGGAAGAAGAAGAAAGAAGAAACCTTTATTCGTCACATGCACACTTGAAGCACAGTGAAATTCATCCTCTGCATTTAACCCATCTGAAGCAGTGAACACACACACACACACACCCAGAGCAGTGGGCAGCCACACTACAGCGCCCGGGGAGCAGTCAGGGGTTCGGTACCTCACTCAAGGGCACCTCAGCCCAAGGCCGCCCCACGTTAACATAACTCAGAGCATTTTTTAACATAGTTACTGGGAGACCAAATGGTCTCCCAGTGGCCAGATTTGGTCTCCTAGTCAATGCCAAACCAGCTTCTCTGGGAGACCAAATTTTAAACCAAGTTATGTCTTAGCATTTGGTTCAATCAGTTGCAATTAATTAACCAAGTACCATGTAAGTATACATTTAACAAGGAAAACAAAGATCTATGTTATAAGATATACACACAAGATCATGTTGGTTAAGAAAAACAAAACTAAAATTTGGTTACTGAGATGGCTGATGTCAGAATCCGATGTCATTACTGTGTAACTTTGAGTGTCTTTGACATAACATTTGTGCTTGGTAATTGCTCTTGATAGCTGTGTAGTCACTGTAGTGTGTTTGTCTGTATGGTGATTAGTGAACCATTTTGCATCACAAAATATGCCGCAGCGGTGCAGCCTCATGGACTCTGGGGCCTGTGATTGTATTGCCCAGACCAGTTGGTCTCCTAGTGGAAAATCCTTAAAAAATGCTCTGACCTAACTGCATGTCTTTGGACTGTGGGGGAAACTGGAGCACCCAGAGGAAACCCACACAGACAGAACATGCAAACTCCACACAGAAAGGCCCTCGCCGGCTGCTGGGTTCGAACCCGGAACCTTCTTGCTGTAAGGCAACCGTGCTAACCACTACACCACCGTGCCGCCCAGGGATTGGATAGCCTACTTACAGCGCTGTAATAGCTTTTTGTTTTTTCGTTGGCTTCATAGTTCACAAGCAGTTGTTCGGCTCCTACTGAGAAAAGGCATAATCATTACAGTCAGTCAGATAGATTAGTGGTCACCATGGTTACCGCCATCACTGTCACAGGCGCCAATGAGGCAGCTCCTCCAGGAGCCCTGAACCAGAGACGGGTGAGGCCTAACTAATTTGACATACTATATGAGAGTGAGAGCTCGACTCTGGTCTGCATATAAGGGGATCCCCTTGCAAAAATACAACACGCAACGGAACGAACATTTGCACCTCTCGCTCCGCCTTTCCCCTCTCTGCCCTGAACAACAACACAAGACGTGGTTTAAGGGTTTTTTGCCCTGTAAAAGTGGGGGGACGGATTGACGTCCCCATGACTCTGGGGGGACACATCCCCCCCCCCCCCAAGGGTCCCAACTGCGCCCCTGCCCTAAATTACACCACTTCAACCCTATTACTGTCACAAAACTGCAATTCGAAACTTAATACGTCGTTTTTGTAGTTTATCCTGAGAACATGCTGCACTTTTGGGGAGGTGTTCGTGGTTATATTTGTTCCTGATATTTGTGTGAACTAAATTTAGATTTTGACAGATTCTAAAGGCTTGTAATATACATATACATATAATTATCTACTATATTCACAATATTCAATAACCTAAGGCACATTTTAAAACTACAAACTTCAAGAGGAATTTCTGCGCATCTGGCAACATCATGCTTGGCAACGTAGCCACATCGCGATGAACCCGGAAGTAAAAAATCACCGTTGCTATGTACGCGTTTGCTTTTTAAAGTAATATTAATTTATATTTTATTGCTGGACACGATGTATAAATAATTTTTAAAATGTGAAATATTTATTTGGATTTTAGCAAATATTTAGGCTACTTAGATATTATATACTAATTTCCTATTTTTTACTTTATTTTTTTTTAAATGTGTGTGTAATTCGGAAAAAAATCAATAAATAGATATATAGTGGATATTTTACAATAAGCATAGCTGTATTTCTATAAATTCTAAAGGTATGATTTGGCCAATAGGAGATAGGATTGGAAAATAAGCGTTAAATAAATCACATCAGCTGTTTGTGTGAATTTGGAATCTCAGCTGATAATAATGCGCACGCTGTTGATGATGATGATGATTAGTTTGCAACATGAGATATATTCCATGCCCTGTTTAATCGAGTCTACACAGGTCAGGTTTTCTCCGTGTGAAATAACACGCAGCGCTTGTTGGCCGCTAGAGGGAGACAAAGTCAAAGGACAGAGCACTTACCCGACTTATTTGTAATAAATTTGTAAAATAAAGGAACATTTCATTTTTCATCTCCGGAGGATGTAAATTTCTACACGTATCTCTATCTTTTTCACACTGAGGGCTGACTTCTGGGAAACTAAGTGCTGCTGATTTATCATTAGCAAAACAAAACTTTTTACTGGTTGTGTTTACTGGTTTACTGTATGATTGAATGCATTGTATAATATCTGATTAGCGCACAGCTCTTGTTTGATCACTAGAGGGAGACAAAGTCTCAGATTTTATTGCCATCATTCAGACCCGCACTTGAGAACAGAATATTTCAACTTTGGGTTTAACATGAAGTATTTATTCACTCCTAAGTGACCTAAATATTAAACACGTCCTTTCATAATCCTTTAGGTATATTATTATTATTATTATTATTATTATTATTATTATTATTAATCCAAAGTGGTTCATTGAGCAACAGTTTGCAGTGAGAAAAGTTTCTACCTTTATAAATGTCACCTGATAAAATGTTTGCCATCGGTCAATGAAGTTTCCTATCCCTGACCCCGCCCACCGCTTCTTTCTGAGCCCTGCCCATTTTAAAAAGAGACACAGGGTTGCCAGATTGTACGTATTACCTCTCTATCGAGTTGAAATTAAGGAACTTTGTTCGTTTTAAAATATTATTTGCATTGTGATAGAGCAGTTAAAATGTTAACAGGTAACGGAGATATTATTACATTTGTAGTCAGTGAGATTTAAAAAAACGTGTCTGTGCTTAAGGGTTTGATCAGAAGTTTGCGAGTTCAAGTCTCATTATTTGTCCAGCAACCACGTCACATGGGGTTTAAATCTATATCAGTTTGTCTCCAAGTGTCAGTGTTCATAGTTGTTGATTATTTATGATTTAAGTAAATAGCTGGTTATTTTTATGTACCAGCGTGTAATGTCATGTTTTATTCCTCTTATACCACAGAAATTTGCTGATGATTAAAATTTTTATTCATTACAGAAAGGCACATCATACTTCTCATCTTATTAAAGTTACATTTAATGTTGTGGCTTTTCTACAACAGTTATAAAGTGCTGACACTGGAGACTCCTTCCTCTCTAACACCATGCATTCCTACACTCTTAGACAAAAGGGTTCTTCAAGGATTCTTTGGATGAGTAAAAGTACTTTCAAAAATGTTTCTACTTGGAACTCTTTCTGACAGGGACACACACTGTTGTAGGGTTCTACAGAGGATTGTTAAGGGTTCTAGATTTTCTACAACTGTCTTCATCCTCTTTCATATCCTCTGCATCATTACAAAGCTTAATGTTTGTGAATTGTTGTCTTATATGCTTTTGGGTAGCGCAGTAGGGTAGTGTTGCCTCCTCACCCATCCAGGGTTTGAGGTTTGATCCTGAGCTCAAGTTCCTGTCTGTGTGGAGCTTCACATGTTCTTTCAAACCCCTTTTCGACCAACAGGGAACGGGTTCTTAAACTGGTTCCATTCAGGATTCTCTGAACCTTGGTGCCAGTTAGCGAGCCAGCTCACATTTTCACCAGATTTGAGCGGAACCGTTCTAATCAAGGATGCGTCGTGAATGGAGGGCACGGCCTGATTCACAATTGGAGAAAACAGTATTAGCAAGATGGTGGTGTGCATTGATTACCTCTAAGCTTTTGTTCTGTTATTGCAGATATTTGTTTTTGGCCCATTTTTTTCTGAGAATGTTTTTTTTTTCCCCATTGTATTCTCCATCACTTCACTCTTCTTCCTCTCCCAACACGCCCACTGACATCGTCACAATTCACACTGGAAAAACCAGCAATGACATTTGGGTTCCAGCTCAGAACCAATTTGCTTTGAACAGATCAAAATTTGGTGCGCAAACCAGAACAGAACCCATTCTCTCTTGGTTGAAAATGGGTATCAGTGTTCTTCTGGGTTTCCTTTGGGTTCTCTAGTTTCCTCCCCAAAACAAGCCACTATGCTAAATTGCCCGTATGTGCAAATGAGATTGGATCCGAGTCCCAACCAAGACATATTCCGCTTTCCTGCCAGCGTTCCTGGGACAGACTCTGGATCAACAGCCAGCCTGACCAGGAGAACGGGGTTTTATTTCATCATATTGGAATTCTATTATTTGAAATAAATTGTAATATAAAGGCATGTTTTATTTTTTTAACCCAGCCATTATGGGGAATGCAGACTTTTTAAGGGTGGTGATTTATTTTGGGGAGGCTTTTTTATTATTATTTTTTCTTCCCTTGAAGGATTCCGCTCATTTGAGAATCCCTCCAATCTGGCAACCCTGATTTAAAAAGCGAGTGGATGTGAGCTGGATGACAGAGCCGGGCTGGGATCAGTGTGAGGAAGAGCACCCTGGGATTATCAGCATCAGGACTAGTTGTGGGATCAGACTCAGGATGCTCCGCTTTCCGTCGCTGCTTCTCCTGTGGCTCGCGCACTTCATTGACGAGCACCGAGTTGACGGTAATAACGCGTTATAGCTGCTGTTCAGTGGAAAATCAGGGAAATGAGAAATTCCTGACTCGTTCAGAGCGAAAGGGGAAGTCTGAGAAACTTCTTTAGAGCTTTTCATTGCGAGAGGAGAGATGGGATGGGATGGGATGCGCGCTTTGAACATTTTTCTTGTTAATTTCTTAAAGCTTCATAATTAATAAAAGCGCGCTTTGGGAAATTAAAGGAGAACCTTTCAAGATGCAAAACTCTTTAGCAGGGAACCTGAGTGTAGAGTTTACTTTAAAACCTGGAACTTTCTGTCTGAAGGCGCACTGAGAGGGGATGAAGTAAAAATGCGCAAAACCATAAACAGGGTTTTGTTTCTTTCTTGTTTTTTTTTTCCCTGCGATCCAAGGTTTTTCTTCTCTCTCTCTCTCTCTCTCTCTCTAAGACCCTCAGTGATGGTGTGATCACAACATCTGCCGTTTGCACACAACTGCAGTGTGTGTAGTTTTAGAATGGACCGGAGCGCACGTGCGTATTTGCTGGATTGCTGAGGTGTTGCACATCTGTAATAGTTTCATTTTCCTGAAGGTGCATTTTACTCCTGCATGCTGTTTTTAACACACTGTGCCAAGTGTCTGGTGCAGCTTTAGAAGAAATCTGGTAGCTGGTCTGGGACATGCTGTCTCTCCAGGCTGTTATTCCTTTAAAGATATACCTTCAGGTAAAACTTCACTCTGAAGTGTAATAACGGTCCAGTTATGAACTTTAGCAGTTTGTCTAAAAGGTACTACATCCACATTTCCTTTCAGAAGATAAGGGTATTGACTGAGCCACACGGAAATGCACAATATGTGCAAATCCAGACTGTTATAGAACACATTTTGGTGCTTTTCCTGCTTCATTCCATCCATTTCCTCCCTTTTCTTAGTTCAGTTTGAGTCGAATCTCATCTGGACAGTTTATTAGAATAAAAGGTACCAAACTGCACTTTTCACTTGAAGTGGTGTGGCATCATCAAAAGTACTCTAAGTTTAAAGGCTCATCTTAAAGTATTTTTAAAAGTACAAAAGCTGCGTCCTTGATGGTGCCTTGATACTATCATCAAGGAAAAGTACAGTGTGGTACCTTTATATCCAAGAGTGCAGACTGGAGAAGAACTTTTAGTCCTTTTTTTAATGCTTAAATCACTGATTTTCCTGCTTGAGTGCCTCCCTTTTCCATCCTTTGACTCAAAATTTAAATTTGTGCTCCATCAGAAATAAATGTACCAAAGTGCACTTTTTTTTTGTTGTTGCTGGGTTGGGACCATAAAGGGTTCCTGTTTTTGTCTAAACTGCTGTGCACTGATCCAGCAGGGACTTTCTTCCTCTTCGATTAGGCTTGCCACAAAAAAAAACGAACAAAAATTAATCTTAATTGAATTGCAGAGTAGCTTAAGGTACTAATGGTACTTTTTTCTTGGTGCTATCTAAAAGGTGCATGTTTTTACATTTTGTATTTATTTTTCAGCTATAAATAATTGAAGGTATGCTGCATAACTGGAACTTATTGACCACTGATGTATCGCTTAAAGCTTTACCTTTTAAAAAAAGCCAATTAAAATGTACACCAGGTGCACCTTCTCAGGTAACAAGCGTACTCTTGATGGTAAAACACTATAAACAAGGAAAAGTTCAGTTAATTCTGACATTGTGAGACTAAAGAACCAGGACTGGTACAAACTCCAAATAGCCTGATAAGAAGCACCTGATTTAAATCCATGGTCTGCTCAGAGCTGTGTTTTGTTTTTTTCCCAAAATCAGACAAATGCAGCTAATTACCACGTGTAAAGCCGTGACTTCTCCATGTAATTTCTATCTCCAGCTGGGAACTGCTGGTACGAGCAGGGGAAGAACGGCCGCTGTCAGATGCTCTACGTGTCTGACATGAGTCGGGAGGACTGCTGCAGGAGCGAGAGACTCGGCATGGCGTGGACAGAGGAGGACGTTCCCAGCTACATGTTGTTCCGGTGGCTGCTCATGCATGGTGGTGCACCAAACTGCATACCGTGTAAAGGTACGCCTCTCACCCTGAACAGGTCTCCATTACATCACATTAATGGCATTTAGCAGACGCGCTTATCCAGAGCAACATACAACATGCCCAGAGCAGCCTGGGGAGCGGGTTTGGTGCCTTGCTCAAGGGCACTTCAGCCATTCCTGCTGGTCCAGGGAATCGAACCAGCAACCTTTTGGTCCCAAAGCTGCTAAACATTAGGCCATAGTTTCCTTTCTTTTTATCAAAAAGGAACTGAAAAATGAGTCTTAATATAGATTGGAAATGAATGTAGATGAGCATTTGAGTGCGAAAGTTTGCATCAGTTATAGTTTATGGGTTTAATGGGTACATATAATTTAAATTTACATCGGCTCAAGAAAGAAGGAAAGGTGAAATGTGGGCATCTTCTGGAACAAGACACACCCACAATCAAATACATAAGGAAAAATTGTAATTATAATAAAGAAATGAAAACAGAAGAAAAAAGGTAAAGATCTGCCATGATAATTAATTTTACATTTAATACCTTACATGTCACTGTATTTTTTGTTACTTGTGATTTTAAAAAAAAAAATCACCATGAGGACCCGAACACACTCATCTAATTACAAATGGGCCTAAATTGTGTCTCAAGGGTGCACAAACTTTTGTACTTATCCATACAGCAGTATGTGTCACAGAGGTGGATTGATTGACTAACCGATCGAATGATCTGTGACCTGTACAGAGACGTGCGATAACGTGGACTGTGGTCCTGGGAAGAAATGCAAGTTAAACCGGAGAAACAAGCCACGCTGTGTGTGCGCTCCAGACTGCTCCAATAACACCTTCAAGGGCCCGGTGTGCGGCTCGGACGGAACCACGTACCGCAACGAGTGCGCACTCCGCAGGGCCAAGTGCAGGAGGAACCCCAACCTGGTGGCCCAGTACCAGGGGAAGTGCAAGAGTGAGTACAAACACCTGTGACTGTGAGCAAAATTAATTCAACTCTGTGGCTAATAAAGTTCTGGGATTTGAACTCTAAACCTTTGGATCACGTTTACGATCTACATCAGTGCTTAGGTCCAAGTTCAGCCTGGTTCTCTGATCGGTTCTGTTTTTCTGACTCTGATCAAGATGGATTCATGCTAGTTGTGGAATTTGAAAAATGTAATCTAAGCTTCGCCCGATTAGGATCTGTTCCAAACCCAGGCTGGGTTTATTCTCAAACTTTCGGATTAGGAATGATTTATTGAGCATTACACAACTACTTCACACACCTCCAAAAGGCCTGCTTCAGGATATCCTTAAAATATCCCATTATTATACTTCTGATGGAACTCAAAACACAGCAGCGGTGCCTCATTTTCAAACTCAGGACATTTTACTTATAATAAACAAATGAATTAACATTAATTTGTATAAAAAAACTGAACTAAACGTATTTTATCCTCTGACGTTAAACACCGGAGAGAAATGAAAGTCCAGACGAGGAACTCCAGTCTCTCTCTCTCTCTGTGACTCCACAGGACCAACATCTGACCAATCAGAAAAAAGAGGCGTCGACATGCTTTCTATATTCAGAAAAATTCAGCACAGGTGTGCGACGTGCTGTTTTAGGGGCGTGGTCTGAACACTATTCAATTGAACAGACTGAACATTAAAGGAAGTGGCTTTACTTGCTTGGATTTTGAGGTTTACAAACAGCCTCAGCTCATTTCTGGGAAAATCTCTGACCACAGCATGAACTGTAACAGGAATCTATTGATACCAACACGAGGAATTCTTTGCGAGCTGCAAACACTCGCTCGACAAGATAAAATGTCTACAGATGATGCTAGGTCAAAGAAAAGAACAGTTTTAAACAATAAAATGTTGCTCTTTGACAATCAGACTCTATTAATAATGGCATATAAGGGCCATTGGAGGTGTAAGGGGGGGAAAATAATCTCAGAACTTCTGAGATTAAAGTGGGTTATATGAGAAAAAAACAACTCGAATAGTCTGTCAGATTATAAAGTGATAAACGTGCGAGGGAAAAACACCCTCAGAAATTCCAAGATGGAAAAAAGTCATGCGAAAAAAAAAAAGAGAAAAATAACTCAAGATGTTCTGAGACAATGATAACATGCTTCCTGGCTGCAGTGCATTCTGAGAAATGTAGTTGAAACTCTTATTGTGCGACTGAGGAAGAAAGACTGCATTTCCTGCAACTCTCGGCTCAGACGTGGCATCTGTGGTATGACGACGCTGAGCCAATTTTGTAAAGTGAAGAAATCTAGTTCTTTGGGGAAAAAAATCCTGAGTTTCTCACATAAATTTGTGTTTTTTTTGTTTTGTTTTAATCTCTGAATTTGAGGGGGGATGGGGGTTTTCTTGCAAATTTATGATTTTGTAATCTCCGAGAATATCCAGGGTTTTTTTTCCCGCACAACTTCATCACTTTAATCTCACAGATTCTTAACTTTTTCCTCAGAATATTAACCCCACCCTCAGTTCATTTTTTCCCCTCCCACAGTGGCCCTAAAATGCTGTTGTAGCTATTGGTTGTAACAATGAGGAATTCAGACGCAGCATAAACACACTTTTCTTACATTTATACAAAAGTGAACTGCAATATAACCTTCTCCACTACAATCCTACTCGATCCAAGCTAACTAACTTTGCTCGCTAATGCACTTCATGTCAAATAAACTCGTTAACGGTATAAAGAACGAGCAGAGTAAGATAAGTGCATGCACACACAAATCACGCTTTTACGATGAAACTGTATCAACATATCCTGGAACAAACACAGGACAGGGTCAGCGTTATCAATAGGTTTACGACACTTCTAGAAAAACACACCATGCTATCATTTATCGCAATATCATCCCACTCTGTTTCGTCACAGAGACGTGTAACGACGTGCAGTGCCCAGGAGGACTGTCCTGTGTGGTGGACCAGAACAACAACGCCTACTGCGTGACCTGCGAGCGCGTGTGTCCTGAAGTGACCTCACCCGAGCAGTACCTGTGTGGGAACGATGGCACCGTTTACGCCAGCGCCTGCCATCTCCGACGAGCCACGTGCATTCTGGGAAGGTCCATCGGGATCGCCTATGAGGGCAAGTGCATCGGTAAGAGGGGCGGGAAGAACGATTAGGGATCAGGAAGTCCGCTGATTGGGGATCAATCCATGTCATGACATTCATCAGGATGGAACTGATCCTCAGTCAGGGTTACTCAGAGCTCTTAATGCTGCACTTATATAGTCATTGTTTGGAAATGTGGTGTTTATTAGCAGGCCATGATACAATAATAACACATGACTCCGCTTTGTGTAGACTGATCACTTCAGTGTGTCTCGGTTATTCGTGTCCTCAGACGCCCTCTCGTGCGACGACATCCGCTGTCCAGACGGAAAGAAGTGTCTGTGGGACAAGAGGACAGGCCGAGGACGATGCACCATGTGTGAGAGTGAGTGTCCCGAGAGTCATCCCGGAGACAGCGTGTGCGCCAGCGACAACGCCACGTACCGCAGCGAGTGCGAGATGCATCGGGCCGCCTGCTCACAAGGCCTGGTCCTTGAGGTCAAACACTCCGGGTCCTGTAACTGTAAGTAAACCCGCGCGCAGCTCTCCGAGTGTCAATCAAAGCAGGAATTGTTATAAGTTCAGTGCAACAACCAATGAGAGGAGAGTTTTTCAGTGGTTTGTAGTTTAATACCTGTTCGGTTCTCAGGAGTTCTTATTTTTATTAGATAACGGATACACAAATATACGCAGTCTAAATAGTTATCCTAAAGCATGCTATAAAATGCTCCCAGCATCACAACGGTGACCAACCCCAGCATTATTGAGCTCCATTTCCTGTTCACACACCATCAGCTTCTCACTCAAAAAAAGTTTTTTTTTTCTTGAAATTGTACATGTAAAGTTTGCACACCTTTGATACAAAAAAAGACAAAGAAATGTAAATGATATCATCAGAATATCTGACGTGTTTGGCTTCACAGATCACAAGTAACACAAATGGAATCATGCTGTTCTGGGAAAATAATCAACAAGACATTTGGCGTAACGCCACGAAGTAGATCCTGTTTTATTCCTCTTATACTACAGCAATTGGTTAATGATTACAATTCGAGAACAGATAATACTTTTTATTCTATCCACAGTCACTGGATATGAGCAATCGCGCACTCTGATATCAGCTCATATACTGTGAGTATAGAAAATCAAAATAGCAGGGCGTGTTGCTGATCCAACTGAGGACGAAATAAAAACTCTGCTCGAAAACAAAACCCCAAAAAATACAACAAAAAAGTAACAAAATATGGAATGAAAGTATTTGATGGTAAGAACATCTGTCTTTTATTTTTCAGTAATTATCACATTTTTCACAAATCGCTCCCGTCATTTCGCCAGTTTGTTTACATCCTAAGCGGAAATGACTTTGCCAGATGTTTTGTGTAAAAGTTTTTATTTATCAAATTTGCAAACATAAAAATGCTCTGTTTCTCAAAATCCAGTCAATGTGGATGGAATAAAACAAACAGTTATTCCACTCAATCTCATCTGGAACTCTAGGAGCTACGCACCTCGTTGGCCATCAGCTCATTCCACGAAATCGAGCCGTATATAGCCGTTAAATAGTCGAGGGGTGTGGTTTTTGTTCTCTTTTGTACTGGGTCTTGGAACTGGATATTTTTTAAAAAATTCTCTAAATCTCAACTTTTCAAAACTCAAACTCCATGAAGGATTCGAACCTTTGCTGTAAACTGTACATGATCAAGTCTGAAGAGTTAACGTAATACGATGAGGCCTGAGTTTCCCAAAAGCATCGGAGCACAAAGATCATCATTAAATGGTTGAGCGAGCAGCACAATGAATGCTCTCTCTCCAAGTTAAGATGCTCTCAGCGTTAAGAGGCTTTTGGGAAACCCATCCGAGGTTGCGTCATCAGTGCCCACATAAACATCTCACGTGAAGACGAAGCATTCACACGGAGATGCGCGTTCACTTTACTCTGCTGTGTTTGTGAATTGTGATGTTCATTATGTTTGTGGTTTTTGGCACACATTCAACACAAGGATCATGTGATCAAACAGCTTGGAGTGTGTGTGAGAGAGAAAAACACATTACTCTGAACTTTTTTACTCGGTCGTATGTTGCATTTTATCAATTTTGCCCGACATCAGTGATGATGTAGGATTTTTTTTTTAAATGAAATCTTCTGTTTAACGCTTCCAGGTGGTAACTGAAACTCTCTGGTGTTCCTGTGACGACGGTCCTATTGGGACCTATAGGGGTGTAGGTGTGACTGTTAATCGGTCACATGACCATAACCTGGATGTTAACGATATCTGTATTAGGAATTCCTTTTAAACAATGAAAATTTTGCAGTTTGCTTCCTGAAGCTTCTGTACACTCAAGAAAAAGAGCAAAACCTCTTTTATGATATCGCGCAATCTTTAACAGCATTTTTTAACAAATTATTTCTGCTGCCGATTTTATAGAAACAAAACATGGAATAAATTTTCCATTTAAAAAAAAAAAAAATTACTGACGAGACTAAAATCCCAGTGACAGTCCAGTAATCATTACATTACTCCCTTCCACCTGTAAAATTAATCAGGTCTGAATAGGGTTTAAATGAGGTTATGACCCTGACATACTTCACTTCAACCCAGTGGGATTTGACCTCACAACCTTCCAATCAAACTAGTTTCTAATGTTAATTTAATTGTGTTTTCTTATTCAACCTCAGATTCTGTCCTGAAGTCACTTCAGGCGAGTCGAGTTTTTAGGCAGTTCCTCAAATTCTGAAATAAGGCAGAGACCTTGGACGATATCATGACGAGAGTTTTGTATGTTTGTATGGTTAGGGTTTTTTTTTTTTTCCACCTGTCTGGATGAATTCCTAGAAACACATTCCAGCAGTGATGACGCAAGCTGCATTCTGTCTGCGAGTTGAATCTTTTTTGGGGCAGACAGAAAGGTTTTTCATTCGTGAAATGAGTGAAAAGTCCCTCCCCCCCGCATGCTTTCACCATTATATAGACTGGTTATAAAGGCAACGAGTGGATGGGTACGTCTTTAGGGAATATTTCAATCAGAAACTTTGACAACTGATATAATTTCAGTATTTTATTTATTTATTTTTTACTTTTAATATCATCATAACCTACACGACATGACCATTTTTGTTTCCTGTGATAATGAAGGAAGATTTGTGAAACCTGAAGAAATGTTGTTTATCTTCATGAACTCGGGGCTTTTCCAGGGGAACAGGTGTATTTATTTAGAGATCATGTGACACTAATTGCACACAGGTCACCTAATGACGACACTTCTGGTGGCAACTCACTGCACGAGAACTAATTGAGGGGTTTCACATTCAAAGGAAGGGGGCAAAAACTTGTGCAATCAAAAGTTTTACAATTTTTTTTGGTAAATAGTGAGACAAATTATATTTAATTTATCCTCCCATTTCAATATTAAAAGCCATTTTGTGTAGATTCATGATATACAATCAAAATAAAGCCCATCTCCATTCCAAATTGTACCATGATAAAAGTAGAGAGTAAATATTTATGAAAAAAAAAGCCATACCAGAATATTTCATTCTGTTTTAAGGGTGTGCAAACTTCTGCAGTTTTCTCCATCATCGGTGAGATTTCCAGATGCTGGAGATGATTAAATCTCGTCCAAGGCTACGAGAGATTTACAGTAGCAGTAGCGTCGCTCTCCCATGACCAGGAGTGTTTTAGTTTCAGTCCTGAAACTGAAAAATACGAGGTGATTATGTGATATGGCAGGATGGCATGTTATTAACACAGCTCTAGAGGATTTATGTGCCGTCTTGTTACTTGCCTTTATACATTTGGCAGATGCTTTTCGAGCGAGACAGGATCCAGTCCAAGCTGAGGATTTGAAGGTTACGAGTTTTGCTCGAGGGTCCAGCAGGGGCTTTCTGGCAGTTCAGGGACATAAAACTCCCAAACCTTCTGGTCATTAGAACAGAGCTTAGATTTTAGTCTTCACTGTCTCAATGTTAAACATGTGACCTTCACAAAAATGCTGAACAACAACATTATTAAAGGTGCAGTAAATGATTTTTAAATCAGATTTGTTTTTGTAATATTTAGCATATTTCACATCTCCGTGAATGATATATCTAAACTTTAAAATAAAAAAATAAAACTCTAAACAGCGTCATTCAGTAAATCTAGTACAATGTTCTGAGTTAAAACAGATCTCGGTTCTTTGAATGCACCTTAGAAATGTGATTTGGAGTTATCTGACAAATTCAGACTAGAACCCAAATTACTGGCTAATGTGAATGGTACGGAAGCCTGGAGAGGCCATTATTATTCGATGACTGGCGAGTTTGGCATTTTGAATGATCAAATTAATGAAATTCCACACAGTTTGCTCGTCTAAAGAAATTGCGAACGGAACTGAATTCACGTAGCATTAGCAGTAATAGTTTGAGCTCACCCTAGGAAGTGACAAGTTCCTCATCACTTCGAGTTGGTGTTTCGTGAATATGAAGCAACTGTTGCTGCTTGTGGTCATGGCTAGTCGAGCATTTTCATTAACAGCTGCATATATTCTAAAGCTAAACAAATTAACAGTGTGCAAATTGTTGGTGCAATTTAAATGTTACATGCTCTGCTTTGTCTTAGCTTTGATTAACAGGTCAAGCTAACTGTACTAGCAACATACACTCACCAGCAGCACCAACGATCTCCGCCACTTCCTTCTGAACTTGTTTCCTTCATAATATCTCTATGCGCATTTAATGAGAGGTCGTATGTGACAGGATAAGATTAAAGGGAACTAATTGCAGGTAGGAACTAAAAGTTGTGGGTGGGGGAAGTAAAGAAACGTCAGACCATACGTGCCACAGGATCATCCAAGTTCTGTTGTGTAGAATTAGATGTTGATATCCCTTGTTACATACATACTTGAGGCACCGATGAGACTCTGTGGGGTGGTCGATTGAGTGATGGCATCCTTTGGGTTATCAAGTGGGCGCCCTCCTTCATGGGTGTTTCGCTGATAGACCCACGACACCTCCAGAGGGTTCAGCAGTGAATCCCAGCGTCTCAGGTTCACCCCCCTAGATGCCATCAACTCATTTGAGGGCCCAAGTGGAGTCCTTCCCTCTTCATCCACAGCCACCGAGTCCCCTTTTCAGCAGCCTTGGAGAGGTCTTTGACTGCCTGCTTGGTGGGCCTTCCCTCACACTCCCATCTCCCCGAGTATCCTGGATGTAGAGGTGGCTACGAACCCTCTGCAGCCTATTTCCACCGGGCGTACCTTCGCTTTCTAGCCTTGTTGTTGCACATCGGCTGCAAGCTCAGCGTACCTCAGCTTCTTCTGCTCGTAGGCCTCCTCCACTGCACTCTCCCAGGGCACAGTGAGCTCGATGAAGAAGACCAGCTTGACCACAGCACAAGGTCTGGTCGCAGGTTGGTGGATGCGATCTCAGCTGGGAAGCAGAGCTTCTGGCCCACGTCTGCCAGCATCTTCCAGTCCCGTGCACCGCCTAGCTGCCCAATGTCTGGTCTTATGGTGGTGAGGCTTGCTTGACCCTCGCCCTCCTGGACAAATGCTGTTGCCTGCCAGTGGGATGACAGGGGTGGAAGGGCATTGACACTTGTCTGTTGACTTTCCAGCACTGCTGCAAGACATTTTAACACCTGGTTGTGCCGCCAGGTGTAACGACTTTGGGTGAGGCTGGTCTTACAGCCCATTAAGATGTGCTTCAGTGTTGCTGGACTTGGACATAGAGGGCACGTGGGGTCTTCACCATACCACTGGCTTAGGTTTGCGGGAGAAGGCAGGACATCATAGGCAGCCCTGATGGTAAAGCTCGCCCTGAATACCTCCATCTCCCACAGCTCTTTCCAGGAGATCTTCCTCTTCTCCACTCCTTCCTATGCCATCCACTGCCCTTGCTTTGCCTGCGCCACAGCTTGTGCACGCCTTCCTGCTTCCTCTTCCCGACGTACCTCCTGGACCACCAGCTTGCGTCTCTGTGATGGAGTGGCCTTGCTCCAGGCTGGTGTGCTGGCCCCAAGGCCAAGACCACTCCTTCCCTCCTGCACTCGGCCCACGATGTCCCTGTGTCTGAGTGCTGCCTTTGCCTGCTCAGTTGCAGCCAATGGAGTCCGCTTCCTCCCGGTGGCCAGAATGGGGGCAGCCTGGGCTACAAATGGATCGCTCGAATCCAGCATCACCATCTCCAGTCTGACTTTGGTGTACTTGTACTCCTCTGATAGACTGGCGATGGGCAGATCTAACATCCCTTTGCCGTAGGAATCAATCAAGACACTCATTTGGATTTGTTGCTTTATGGAGTTCAGACCTAATTTGCATAAAATTGAGAATTCAAGTGTTGCTTTCGCTTTGTTACTCGCTGCTGTTGAAGTTGTAGCACTCTGATGCATACGTATGTAGAAAATTAGCCATCACTAGTGTGAACATTGGGTCAATTTTGAATAAATAAACAAAATGCAACAGACCTCATGTAACAGTATGGCTCACATCTTTATGCTAACGCTTTATTAATTTACATAACTAGCGAAGACTTGTATCAACTCCACCAAAGTTGAACTGCTCAAATCATGGGCATTTTTGTTTGCATAATTGTTTAATTCAAGGAATCACAATAGCAATTACATGACACTCAAATTTATAAATTGAACGATATTAAAAGATACATACCTGTTGATCGAGAAAGCTCCGCCCTCATCAAGCGTTCTTCCCAGGGTGTGGCTTCAGAGCTAAAATCCCTTATGACCTTTTAATAACTGAATATTTATGGCACATGTGAATGATTTGGAACTGAAATCACACTTCTTTTCATTTGCAGGCGTTGACCTCTGACTCGTCCGTCCCATCGTAGGTGGATCTCAACCTGCTTCGTCACGTGAACCAGACAAAGCATCAACGTTTCAGATGTGTGATTACGGGAAGGAACAAAAATCGATCATTTCCAAAAAGAGACTTATTTTCTTCCGTTCTAAAGCCATGAGCTCCTGTGCTGCTGTGTTCCTCGGCAAGCGGAGCGAGGATGAAGGAGGATGAAGGTCTGGAGTAGACGGATTATCGTGACTGTAACGTGTGTGAAACAGTGCGACTCGGCTCCAGCGCAGAGTCAGTATTCAGACTGTACTTAGACATACACGCTAATTTATTTTCCAGAATTAAAAAAACAGAAAAAAGAGGAAGATTTCATATAGCCATCTTCTAGATGTTTATTTATACATTACTTTATTTATACACTTATAAAAAGTCAGAATGAATTTTCTTTTATCTCATGTATTATAGCCACAGAAAAAAAAACAGCATTATTTATTTAAAAAGGTGCAATGTGTGATGTACAGAGACCTGAGACTCCTGAACGAGATTTCATTTTCTCCTGTGTGTGAGAAAGTGTTTCCTTCTTTCTTTTGTCCTCTGCAGCTTTCGTTCATTTTTCCCTCTCTTCCCCCCTTTTGTAGTCTTCCTTTCTTTATTCCTTTTCTTCTTTGTCCTGAGCTCTCCATTCCATTGTTTCCTTCCTTCATGTCCTCCTTTCATTCCTCTCCTTATTTTTCCCTTTCTATCTTTATTTTCCTTTTTCTTTCTTCCCTCTCTGTCCTGACTTTTTAACTTTTTTTTTTTTTTTGTGTCCTGAACAATTTTTCGTTGTGTGTGTGTGTAGCTCACTAATAAATGGATCTGGTTTTGTTTACACTCAAAGCTGGTCTGTAATTAAATTCTTTATAAGCACTCTGTTTTCTTTTTTCCCCACACAGACGCTTTTTCATGTGAAATAATGTGACTGCGTCTAAAACATTAAACATGTGCGTTTTTTTTCCTGTGTTAAATGAATGAAGGATTTTTGTTCATGTTTGAAATCATGTGCCATAATAAACGCTTGGATGCTTTTTTTTTTTTGCGCCGTTTGTACAGCGGAGGCGGCGTGTACCGTAGGTGACTCGGCTCGCTTTATTCCAGAACGTAAAGGATGAATTTTATCACTCCGTCTCATTACTGTCTCTATAATCACAGAGTTATTAATGTATTGTATAGTTCCTTTTTCTATTGTTAAATGTACAGAAAAGTAAACAATGCTGTTTGTAAACATGCAATACGAGTAAACTGGAAAATATGACCTCACTTCTCTGTGTCTTTTTATAGTGTTGAATTCTTTTGCTTTTTTTTAATTGATGTGTTGCTTTGGAACAAGAAAAGAATGGATTTTCAAAAATTCTCATAAAAGTTATTGTATAAAATCCAGGCAAAAAGTGACAACCCCCCCCCCCCCCCCCAATTATACTGTTCATTCTTTCTGCCTTTCTTTTTCCTCATTGTTTTTTTGTACGCTCCTGACATTCCTTATTTCCTTTCCATCACCATTTTTTCTTCATCACCTTTCCTTTGCTCTCAATTTCGTTCTTTTCTCGCTTATTTCTTTCTTTATTTCCTTCTCTCCCTCTTTCCATGTCCTGTACTGAGAAAAGAAGCTCCACCTGAACAGATGTGTGTACTCATTAAGGTGGTGACCTTTTCCGTCAGGAGAAATGAGTCTCCAGTGTCAGTACTTTGGAACAGTCAGGGCTGAAGCTGGAACTTGGTGTTTTCTGACAACTTCAGGACAGAAAAAAAAAAAGTTCACACCTTTTTTTTTTTCCATTTTCGCAGTACTACACAAGTAGCATTTTTATATCTTAAGTGAGAACAGGGTTGAACTTGTTTCGGAGATGTTCCACAACCTTAAATGTAACTATAAATAAAGTACAAGGCATCAACAATAAATGTAATAATGGGCAAAGTGCTGTGACATAAGAGGCATAAAACCCCTTTTTTTTGGAGGGGGGGAGGGGGGTGTAACTCCACTAACTCATCACAGCACAGAGAATGGGTGATTATTTTACTATAAACGCATGAAACAGTGTTATATTTCTCACGTAATAAACTCTTTGGGACACAACACCGCAACTTAATCTCTAGACCTAAGCTCTGATCTATATCCGTTTCTCTCTCTCACACAAATAGAGCCGTCTGGACAGCAGCATGAAAACTAATTAGGCAGGAAGTTGTACAGACAGATTAAAGGATCTCAATTAAGTGTGTGTGTGTGTGAGAGACATAACACACTTTTCCATCTTAGTCCAAATTCCAATCCAAAAAAAAAGGTTAAAAAGTGTTTCTTGTTGTTATGGTAACCAAGTGGACTGATGTAAATATCCAAATGACTGGAGGTAATGATGACTCAGAAGTGAGGGTCATGTGACTGCGTGGAACAGGTATCCTCACGTTTCATTACATTAAAGCTTAAGTGTTTTAGGATGAACTATAAACAAGCGCTTAAAATAAATAAATAAATAAAAATAACCCTACTTATTTAAAAATTAATTGCTCAATCATAACGCAATAAAATAATTTTACATTATTTAAAAATATGCATTTCAGTGTTTAATACCTTTTATGGCTTTTACCGTAAGTGCTCATCAATTTTAACCAGCGCTATATTTAATAAAAATTCAAGAATAAAATATTGAAAACATTATACATAAATAAAAATGAAAAATACAAATTCAAAGATTTAACAGCAGAAGTTATAGCAGGTTTCGCAAGTGTTCATGATCAACTTTAAACAAGCACTTCAAGAAAATCTACTAGTTCAATCAAAATGTAGTATAAAATAACGTTTACAACTGTTTTTAAAATATATATAATTTCAAATTAACAACTTTTTCGGGTTTATAAAGTGTTTTGCTCAACTATTAAAAGTTCTTTAAAAAGACCAAAATATTATAAAACGTACTAATTCAATCAAAAAAGTACAAAATATTTTTTTAAAAGTACATAAATTCACAAATGATTCCAAACCATGAGGAAGAAAATCTAATATAGTGCATTATTTATTAAAAAATTAATAAAAAAATAAACATTACAAAAATCTAAAATTAAAAAATTATCATGAATGTAAAAAAATATATCACAAGTTAGTCATGAAATTAGTAATGAAAAGAAAAAAATTAAAACATCAAAATAATACAAATAGAAGAATAATAATTAAAAAAACAATACTATTAAAGATTTAAAAAACTTAAAATCAAACCCATTCAGAAAAAGATGCTTTAAAAGCCTGTGTGTGTCATTTTAAGACATTTAAGGTGTTTGAAATAAATTTTCCCCTGGATGGACATACAGAGCTTTCTCTTAACACCAAGAAGTTTCTGTCCTCTCTGCTCAGACAAACTGCCTGGGGTTCAGACTGTCCTGACAGAGAGAGAGAGAGAAAAAGAGAGAGTAATCATATTTGAAAATGATTACCACAGCAGAGAGATTGTAATCAGAGTCTCGGTGTCTGAGCGTGTTTTGGAAAAATGGAAGGCGCCCTCTATAACTACGTTAATGAAAACGCTGACATGGCAGTCACAGACACACAGAGAGAGAGAGAGAGCGAGCGAGTGCTTGTTTTTCCCATGGTGGCGGCTGCGAGGCCGGGCTGCAACTCCAATGACCTTCACACCGCCGGGAAGACGGGTTCTGGTGACGGATTGCTTATCAGAGCAGAGAGAAATAAAACATTCCAACAGACATTTGTGAGAAATGATGAGGAAAAAGAAAAACCTTCATCATCAAGTCTTAAACAACAACAATAATAACAATAATTAAGCAGTGTGATGTGTTTTGTCTAGCATGCCTCGTTTCCTGCCAGTTGTTTGGAGCTTTGTTTTTTGCCCCCCTGACAGACAGACAGACAGACAGACAATCGCCCCGCCGTCCCCTGCTCTGATAGGATATCAATCGTAACGTGCGAACCAGTCGATCTCTACGAGACAGAGCCAACGGTCAGCCAAGGTCTGAGCACGCAGCTTCTGAAAATAGAATGTGAAATCCACTTCGGGGCATATTGAAAATTTTGCAGACGAAACAGTCTCTGTCTCTCTCTCTCTCTCTCTCTGTGTGTGTGTCTCCGACCGTTAATGTTTTTGATGTAGGCAGGTTGAAAGGATTGCTTTTTTTTTTTTTTTTTGCCACAGATTCCACACACATTACTCAAGCGTTGGTTTAATATCCTTCACTATTTGGAATAATTTATTTATTTTCAGTTTTCAGGGAAGCGTACCGTACAAAACCATGTGTCCCCTATGGAAACATACAATGGTGTGTAACGAGTTGGCAGGTTTTCATTCCTTTTTTCATTTGAAAAGGCATTTGTGGTCATTTGCAGTGGGATTTACTGTGAACGAGAATTCCAAGTCCATTGTTTTATTTTTTATTCACATCCACTTTGCAGTTTAATATCCACGCAAGCCTCGTATACTTTATCGCATCGTTACGTCTCGTGCTTCAGCCCACGTTCTTGTGTTCCGCCCTTAATAAACCGCAAAGTTGAACTCTTCTATCGAACAGTGGTGTAATAAAGCGTACTTCAAATAAATGTCGGCTTGTTCAACGTTCCGCGGAATAAAACAAGTCCATGTTGCTTTGGTGTGCGTGGGACGTTATTTCATACGTTACCGTAATCTGAAGATTAAGGATTAAAAAAGGTCAGCGATTCTGATTCATTAGTGATTCAAACTAACCATTTTTAAAATGTTATATCCGCTTCGTTTGGATCCGATTATTTAAAAAAAAATTAAAAAACAAAACTTACAGCTTCTTGTACAGGTGAGATGGAGAGCAAAGACGAGACGTTTTTAAGAAGATTAACAGAATTCTGTCTCCAAACAGATTAGAGAGAGAGAGAGAGAGAGAGAGAGAGAGAGAGAGAGGAGGATAGATTTAAAGCTTCTGTCTAGCAGACAGCTTTGTGAAGTTTTTCAAGTTGTTGAAGGATTGATCCCAGGTGCTCAACCGTCTGAACGCTAATATAATTCAGGGACTTGATGCTTCACGGCACAGTATGAAATTTCTTCAAAAGTTCTTTTCAAGCCAGACGCATCATCTCAGCACTTCAGAAAAGATTTCCTTCCCCCCTTTTTTAAACAAGGACTCCCTTGTGGCAGAAATTTAATTTGCATTTTTCAAATGTTGACACTAAAGAGTCAGACAATCAAGCCTGAGCCGTATAACGTTCTCCCCTCTGAATATTTACAGATGATGAGTAAATGCTCAATGATAAATGCACTTCTGAAAACAAACGCTTTATATGGTGAAATTTCCTCCCCGTAAAGCAGACTGGACAGAACATGCTCGTGTTCCCGTACATGCACACTCGCTCACATTTTCCACATAAAACTCCTGACTGACATCACAAAACAGAAAAAGGACCCATCCTGAATGCTTTTAGCTTGAGAGCTTGATGTTATGCCCATCCACAACTCTGAAGTAGTGATAAATTGGCGCATGGAGAGCGCATTAACCTTCAGCTTTATGAGCTAACACAAGGTAACGAAGAGAAACGGCATGCAGCGCTGCGCAGCCGAGGAGGCTGGATAGATAAAGCCCATAATGCAGATGACTCATCAGCAAGAGAGGAAATCCTGAGAGAGTAAGAGCTCCCCTCCATCTGAGTCATCAGAGGGACCAGGATGACCCAGATTATCAGAACAAGGTGAGAATCGGTGAACATAAGCTCCTGAGATCATCAAAATGTCAGGAACAGACAGAGGAAGTGCATCATGGCTTTTTAGTGAGAAAATTAAAGGCTTCGTTAGATTAATATCTAAATCCATGGCTTAATCCAGACTAAAGTTTTTAAACTTGCTTTGGGTTGAAAGTAAATCCTCAAAGTGGTAAATTCCTCAAAAGTTGGAGTCCCGGGAATACATGAAGCACAGCCTAGGGTGGAAATCACAAGCTGGATTATATGCGGGTCAGTCCATGAAATGATGTTACTTTTCATTGGTCCGGGTTTACATAATCATTTCATCTTTAATTTCCATGATTTAAAGAAATATTTAGCAGATTATCCATAAATATTGTTTGAAGAAATAAAATACATTAAAAAATGAAGTTTTCTTTTGAAATAAAGAAATGTGAAACATTTTTTCCCCTGTGACTGGACACGGATGACACGTTTTTTGTGACATGGAATATTTGCTGACTTTGAGCTTAAATAAACCTTCATTACTTTCTGAGAATTTCAATAAAATTAGTTTCATGGTACTTGCAATTTAGTTTTACACTCGCATAATAAAGTTAAGAAGGTTCTATAAACTATTTAGCTTCGAATTCATCCACTAAAAATAGGTTGTGAACGTAACATTGTGATGTCCTACCGTGTTACGTTAGAAACCAGGCTTATAAAAAAATGATAAAACGAGTTGAAATCATGATTGATGTTTTTAATATAAAGAAGAATATACTATAAAACGATGTAGGTAGAAAGAAATTTAAACAAACGGCAATAAAAGAAATTATCGATGTTTTTTCTCACATCCTAACTTAGCGTCCACTCACTTCCTGGTTCGTTCACAACCTGCGAGACCCATTTACTCAATCTAGGTCAGCTGAACTGACGCGAGAGAACTTCTCGCAGGATCTCACAAACCACAACACGTGCTCTAGAGAAGTGCAGATATAAGTGTGACTAAGTAAAGTAATGAATTCAATAATCTCATTTACCCCATATAGGATGAAACTGTTTCCTGTTAATGACTGTTGTTATTGTTCAAATCTTAGAGATTTTATGAAGTTTGTGAAATACTGGTATTTCATATTTTCAGTGTTTATGATGTTGAACTAATATTTCTAATGAATTCTTATTCAGTGTTAATGTTTAAAGTAAGCAAATAAAAGCAAAAATTGATTTTATCAATATTTTTCCTTTATTTTTAAAAGCTTGTTCGTGTCCTTGTTACATTAGCAACCGGGTAAATATTTATGGATTTTATCATACATTGTAGAGCAGGAGTTATCTTAACAACTATGTTATATTTTCTTATATGGTCAATGCTTCATGGAAATAAAAGTTATTTTCAGTTGTAAATTGTTTTAAGTGACTCCCTCTGTCACATTTTGGTAACCCCATTTCATGGACTGACCCATTTATTACTGAATTCTTCAGGTTATTTGCCGGGTTGGCTGGTCAGCTCCAAAGCTCAAGCACAAAGTCAGTCTATAAATAACGTCAGGAGAACCTTCAGGAATAATAAAAGCTCTACACCAACATCATACACGTTTAAATGTTCTATTTAACCTGAGAAACACAATGCATACAAGTTTCTTATACAGTGGGGCAAAAAAGTATTTAGTCAGCCACCAATTGTGCAAGTTCTCCCACTTAAAAAGATGAGAGAGGCCTGTAATTTTCATCATAGGTACACTTCAACTATGAGAGACAGAATGGGAAAAAAAAAATCCAGAAAATCACATTGTCTGATTTTTAAAGAATTTATTTGCAAATTATGGTGGAAAATAAGTATTTGGTCAATAACAAAAGTTCATCTCAATACTTTGTTATATACCCTTTGTTGGCAATGACAGAGGTCAAACGTTTTCTGTAAGTCTTCACAAGGTTTTCACACACTGTTGCTGGTATTTTGGCCCATTCCTCCATGCAGATCTCCTCTAGAGCAGTGATGTTTTGGGGCTGTCGCTGGGCAACACGGACTTTCAACTCCCTCCAAAGATTTTCTATGGGGTTGAGATCTGGAGACTGGCTAGGCCACTCCAGGACCTTGAAATGATTCTTACGAAGCCACTCCTTCGTTGCCTGGGCGGTGTGTTTGGGATCATTGTCATGCTGAAAGACCCAGCCACGTTTCATCTTCAATGCCCTTGCTGATGGAAGGAGGTTTTCACTCTAAATCTCATGATACATGGCCCCATTCATTCTTTCCTTTACACGGATCAGTCGTCCTGGTCCCTTTGCAGAAAAACAGCCCCAAAGCATGATGTTTCCACCCCCATGCTTCACAGTAGGTATGGTGTTCTTTGGATGCAACTCAGCATTCTTTCTCCTCCAAACACGACAAGTTGAGTTTTTAACAAAAAGTTCTATTTTGGTTTCATCTGGTCATATGACATTCTCCCAATCCTCTTCTGGATCATCCAAATGCTGTCTAGCAAACTTCAGACGGGCCTGGACATGCACTGGCTTAAGCAGGGGGACACGTCTGGCACTGCAGGATTTGAGTCCCTGGCGGCGTAGTGTGTTACTGATGGTAGCCTTTGTTACTTTGGTCCCAGCTCTCTGCAGGTCATTCACTAGGTCCCCCCGTGTGGTTCTGGGATTTTTGCTCACCGTTCTTGTGATCATTTTGACCCCACGGGGTGAGATCTTGCGTGGAGCCCCAGATCGAGGGAGATTATCAGTGGTCTTGTATGTCTTCCATTTTCTAATAATTGCTCCCACAGTTGATTTCTTCACACCAAGCTGCTTACCTATTGCAGATTCAGTCTTCCCAGCCTGGTGCAGGTCTACAATTTTGTTTCTGGTGTCCTTTGACAGCTCTTTGGTCTTGGCCATAGTGGAGTTTGGAGTGTGACTGTTTGAGGTTGTGGACAGGTGTCTTTTATACTGATAACGAGTTCAAACAGGTGCCATTAATACAGGTAACGAGTGGAGGACAGAGGAGCCTCTTAAAGAAGTTGTTACAGGTCTGTGAGAGCCAGAAATCTTGCTTGTTTGTAGGTGACCAAATACTTATTTTACCGAGGAATTTACCAATTAATTCATTAAAAATCCTACAATGTGGATTTCCTGGATTCTTTCCCCCCATTCTGTCTCTCATAGTTGAAGTGTACCTATGATGAAAATTACAGGCCTCTCTCATCTTTTTAAGTGGGAGAACTTGCACAATTGGTGGCTGACTAAATACTTTTTTGCCCCACTGTACACACAGATACGAGAGTGTTGGATTTTTGTGCCGTCAGCAGGAAATCAGCACGCTGCTGGCCAATGTTTTGAGTTGTGCATTAACAAAGATATGATTTGACTCTAGCTAGAATACTTATTTTCTCTGGATAGCTAACTCTTTAGATGACAGCACTGGGTTGGACTACAACAGTCATTCAGTGCACTCTGATCAACATCACACCGATGTTGCACACGATTCGAAGTGATCGTGCACTTTCAGGAAAGTGCTATCCACCCTCTTCTGTATACGCAAGCTCACAGATGCTCATGATTGGCTTGTGCCTCTATGATTTGGGGAGGGGAGAGACAGACAGAGAGAGAGAGAGAGAGAGAGAGAGAGAGAGAGAGAGAGAGAGTGTGAGTGTAAGTAATCCCCTCCTATTCAGAAAGCAAAACCAGTTTTTGTTTTCTAGACTCCCGGTTACGGATGGATGTGGATTTCAGAATTTGATGTCCAGACAATTAAGCAAACCGCTTTTCTATTGCACCAGTGAAAGAAATTTAAAAAGTGACAATCTGGACAATAAATCTGCTCATCCTGGGCTACTGATTTGTCCATGCTTTGAAAATAAATAAATAAAATTAAATAAAAAAATAAGAGATTGTTAAAAGCAAAAAGAAACTCTTGGTGGTATGAACAATCAGCAAAAATTGACCCAACTGAGTTGCCAATTTTTTTTTTTTAAATCTTGCTTAAGCAACACTTTCTGATAAAACATCAAACATCACAGATTCTAATAATTTCTCCTATTTCAGCCTTTATTGTTCATGTCGCTCAGTGGAAATTACGCATAAATTACAGATATATATACACACACACACATACACACACAATTTGACTGACATCCCAGTCGTCATGATCTAAACTTTGATGTATTTAAATTTGTTCCAGTACAAAGACAGGCATGTGGCCTTCAAAAAACTAAAAACAAACTAAAATTAAACACAAACAACAAAACAAAAACTGATAATCTGTAACAAAATGTACAAATTGTGTGAATTATAAAAAGGCAGTTAAATTGCCCAGGTGGCTATTAAAGTCTTTTCAAGCGGTACAAATGCTGGATGTATGCTACAAAGTCTCGGCATCATTAGAGCTAAAGCAGGATTTCTTTTGGTTTTGGAGAGACACCGTAATTAATGGCACGAGGAATAGTTTGGATTGGATAGTGACTGGATTGGCACTCAAGTCTGAAGTTGGGAAGGGAGACAGAGCTTTAAAAAAAAAAAAGGATTAGATGGAGGACCTCCATCTAAACAAGAGGCACTACTGACGGTTTGAGAAAAGGATAGTGGAGCTTTACATTCAGAGGCAACAGTAAGAAAATTTACTGAAATCTAACGAGACATAGAAAAGTGAAGGCGAATTCATTGATGTATCGTAACCTCGGTATTATCCAGGTTCTATCCGACAGCTTGCTTGAGAAATTTCATCACTTTGTCTTGTAGTGGGGTTATTTTGTGCGCAAAGTTTTTGGTGCAATAATTAAAAAAAACAAACAAAACAAAACTATATTTCCAGAGTTACAGATTTTATAAAGGTGCTACGGTATCTGCCAGCCAATCATCCAGGATGAATGCAACATCGGCAGCCTTGAATGATCTAAATCCACATTGTAAAGACTTGAAGCCTCACGGAGCGAAAGTAGCTTTTATCGACAGACGCATCATAATTTTATAAAGTCATTTGTAAACATCTTTTGCAGCAGAAAGCTAACTTTATTTTACATCGGAGTACACTCGTATGAATTATCACAAAAAAAAATACACCTTTTCTCACCAATAAAATGGAAGCCAATCAACATATGAATCTAGAAACTAGATCAACAAAAGATGTTGCATTGATGCTTCAATGCATGGAAGCCACACCCCCTTCTCCCTATCTCACGTTCTGAAATAAAATCCATTAAACGTTAACAAGATTTTGCTAATGTTAGAAAAGTTAATATCAGGTAGCTATATTTATTGGATTTTGGCTGTAAACGGGGCAATAGTCGGCGCTTTCAACCAAAAAAAAGGATGAAAATTACGTGAAAAAGATTAACCAGGCTTACAATGAAGTGTCAAATCTAACATTTTACAAATAAAGTTAATAGCGGTGATGATTTGTACAAGGATTATTTTGAAAAAGTGTTATGCTCACGTATTATTATGCCCCATCCCTACTGGCCTTAAACATGAAAACTGTTCTGAATGAGTAAAAAAGGCCGACGTTGGAATTATGATAATGTAACTTTTAAATTTGAATCAACACACAGTCCTTGTTGAGCTACAACGCAAATTTCACATTTCAGTAGCTGGAATGTCAAAACATTGATCTCAAAACCCAAATAGAACCTTATAAGAACGAGATCACGATGTGTAACCGGCCCTACATCATTCTGGTGAAGAATTCCTGTGATAAATCACTAGGACAGAGAGAGAGAGAGAGAGAGAGAGAGAGAAGGGACAGATCTCGGACAGGAAAAACCCTTCCACTTTGATATGCTGTGGTTATAAAAAAAAAAAAGTACAACTACAGAATAACAGTACTGAAATGCATCACAAAACCTCAAACAATCCTCATCTTCCTGCACGATGCATGATTACTACAAATTAAACCAGAGAGACATGCAGAGGAATTCTGCCATTCTGGAATCTTGGAATTTTTGTTTATGGTTTTGGGAATAAAGTGATAAATTCACAGCCATGATTATTTAAGACTGTTTTATGGTTTAATAAGTCACTGTAGTTTGATTTAAAAAAAAAAAAACCCACCACATCTCATACTTTAAGGCTTTTAAAGTACAAACGTTCATTTTGCGCACACACACACACACACATACTAAACAGAACAATTTACATATTAAGAAAAACTATCTATCTAGTTTCTCTACATACCAAGAAAAAAAAAAGTGTTTAACTTTATCAGTTATGCAGCAATGTGCAACTAGGTATGCATTACACAGGACACAGAACATGGAACTGTGTTTACTGACGACGCGAATCGACAGTCCGGTAACTTGTGGTAGTAACACAGAGAACCTAATAACAACATATCATACGTCAAATATATATGATACGATATAAACTCCACTTGTGTAAATCTGTATGTCTTTCAGCCTTCTGTGTTTGAGTCAGAGTAAAAACAAACACACACACACACTCTCGCCTGTGGTGAGGAGATGGACATCTGTACTGTCCAGGATGGCAAATGCTGGGATTCGGAGAAAATTCCCAGTTCATATCCTGCCTGTCTCCTGGTCCTTTTCCTCCAGCAGGTGGATGAGTTGGCTGAAGCTCTCCTTCACGGCATCCATGTTGTCTACTGTGCTTCCCTCGAGCAACCAGCTCTTCCCCCGAGCCAAAGGTTCCAGCTCAAAATATTTCTTTATCTGTTTGAAGAGATGGAAGGGGGGTTAGAGAAAAGTGGCTGCATGTTTCTTTATTGTTTTCTCAAATAAAAATTAAGGGCCCCCCCAATCCCGCTTGAAGACTATCTGTTCCAATACTTTTGCTCACCTAATGCGGATCAGGGGGTGTGCCATGTTCATCAACACTTCCAGATATAAACAAAAATTAAAGCTGAAATTCTGATCTGCTGTTCCGATACTTTCAGACAGGACTGTATGTAAATATTTCCAGTTAACAAACAAGGTCAAACTCGACGCCAAGGATGTGGACGGGAAGGAGGTCTCTGTCCTTCAGGTTACCAATTTGTATCCTTAAAAACTGCTTCAAACAGGAAGGCAGCTATTTTAAAAAGATTATTTCAGACATGTGACCTTGACCCTGTTTGGATCAACTCCAAGATCTAATCCGTTCATCTCCTGGTGACAGAGAATTCCATATAAATCCTACAAACCTTCAACCAGATGAGAATCTCAGACAGAGACACACAGACATCAATGGCAAAAATCGTAGACAGCATTCTGAGTTCCTGAAAACGAATGTCGAAGTAACATCTCTGTACGACCAACAGGAGAAAAGCTGAAGCTTCGATGAAGCTGAAACATGAAGCTCCAGTCAGTAACTAAACAAAACCACGTTCTAAAGAACAAAATGCAAAAAGAGTTCAAACTGAATTGAAGTTTTATGTTTAACGGTTATGGAACGGAAGGAGTCTCCAGCGTCAGTCCGAGTTAAAGCTTCATCTCTTCCGACATCTTCAGTATAAACAAATTTACGCTTTGCAGTTTCTCTGGAACAAGACAAGCTGCGTTTTATTATCTTATTAAAAGAGAAAAAAAACAATAAGAAGTTGATGAGGGAAATGATTTTATAGCTACTACAGAAACTTGTTTATACAAGTTACGTAGAATTAAATGCACGTATACTATACGTAAATGAATAGAAAAGCGTGTCATTATTATTTAATAAATAAAATAAACACTTCAGGATGTGGGGCGGCACGGTGGTGTAGTGGTTAGCGCTGTCGCCTCACAGCAAGAAGGTCCTGGGTTCGAGCCCCGTGGCCGGCGAGGGCCTTTCTGTGCGGAGTTTGCATGTTCTCCCCGTGTCCACGTGGGTTTCCTCCGGGTGCTCCGGTTTCCCCCACAGTCCAAAGACATGCAGGTTAGGTTAACTGGTGACTCTAAATTGAGCGTAGGTGTGAATGTGAGTGTGAATGGTTGTCTGTGTCTATGTGTCAGCCCTGTGATGACCTGGCGACTTGTCCAGGGTGAACCCCGCCTTTCGCCCGTAGTCAGCTGGGATAGGATCCAGCTTGCCTGCGACCCTGTAGAACAGGATAAAGCGGCTAGAGATAATGAGATGAGATGAGACTTCAGGACGTGCCGTTATAGGAACTTGATGGTAATACCGACACCACTTCATCACACCATGTACATTATTTCATTTATTACTTCACAAATTGCAAACTTTGGCACAACTGTAAACTGATTTTTGGATCTGGATTGTACAGTCTGAATAAATACTTAGATATTTGCACATCACAGCTTGCGTGTCCTGTCAGAAAAAACAGCAGTTGTAATAAGTCTGTCCTTAAAACCTTAATCCTACAAAGTATAAATGTTTCCAGAACAAGGCACTCGGCCAGAAAGAGATTTCAATATGCCAGCAAAAGTTAAGAGAGCGCCAAGCACTCGAACGCAAGAGAGCTGGAAAGAGTGCATGAGAAAGATCATGAGAGGAGAAGCCAAGAGAGAAAGTTAATGAATAGTGATGTGTTGAATCAATTGTCATTAACTGCTTTGGCAATACTGCTCAAAGGCAGTCATAGCACAAAGCCACAGGAGAGGTGAAGAAGAAGAAGAAAAAGAATAGGATTGCAGAAACACGGACCACTTGGCCAAATTTGAGGTAATACACAACGGCTCTGTTAAGGAACTGCAGCATTAAATATTCCCTGGGATGCAATATTCCGACATGAGAGTTTACGGCTGGTTGAAAGTTGAAGGACAACAATGGGCCGGTCCAAAACCTTGCTCCTTCTTCCTTGGCTTACTCAAGAAAAACACCTCAGCAAATCCAAAATCTCGTATTCAACAACTGCAATGAGTCACACCCACCAAGAGCAATACAAATGTCCAAAGTTTGTCAAATACCTTTTAGCAGAAAAGGTGATCTGGATGATCTGATTTTTGTCCACATTCTGAAGTTAACCTTCAAGCTTCATGTTCAAGATCACAAAGCCTGTGTAACATTCGCCAAGCACGATGGGACGCTGATGGACCAGCACATCAATCCCATAATAAACTGGTCCGATTATTTGCAACAGCAAGGTGAAACACCAGAGTTAGTCACGTTACACGTTTCTTTGCTAACTCTTGGTTACACCTCCCACGACTCCATACTAGCACCAATCCTTTTGGGTCAAGATTTGATGGATGCGATGGGGAAGCCATAGCCTAAAGGTTAGAGAAGCAGCTTTGGGATCAAAAGGTTGCCGATTTGATTCTCTGGACCAGTAGGAATGACTGAAGTGCCCTTGAGCAAGGCACCTGCTCCCCGGGACGCCCACTGCTATGGGTCCTGTTGTACATTACTCTGGATAAGAGTGTCTGCTAAATGCCTGTAATGTAATGCAGTAAAAAAAAAAAAAATTTAACATTAAGCTACAACTGAAAGTCGGCACATGGTTGGACAGCAGATAGTGTTGCTGCCGCATGGCTCCCGGGTTCTCAATTCGGTCCTGAGCTCAGGTCACTGCCTGTGTTGAGGTCTGCATGTTCTTCCTGCATTTGCTTGGCTTTCTTTCCAGCTTTCCATTTTTCTCAGAACTCCAAAAACAATGCCAGCTACTCCCAAGTGTGAATGAACATGTGAGTGAACTGTGATGGACTGGTATCACATCCAGGGTGTATTCCCATCGCATGTCCAGTGTTCCTAGAATAGGCAAAAAGGAAACACCGCCACCGCAATATGACTAACAGATTCCCCAAAGAGTCACCATGATCAAACCGGACACAACCCTCCCACTAACTGCCGAGGACACCATGTCACGCACCATCACCACAAATGTCGCAACATGAAGCTGCAAGGCCGCACAATGGACTGAGCAAAGTACTGAACAACCAAGTAGCACACAGCAACCATCTGCACAGAATGATAGCACAAACAAAAAGTTTGTCACAATGGTAAATAAGAAAAAGACAAGCCTCGAGCCTTTAAGACAGAATTACATTCTTGCGGCTTTTGTAGAACATCTGTGGCACAACACGACACAGCCAAGTGCAAGCAATAATAATAATAATAGGCCTGTTTGGAAATTAAATCATTTCACTTGAGCCAAGGCTGCAAGGGCAACAATAGTTATATTTTAATAAAATTGTCCATCTGCAAGGCAGCACCTAGAGGTCAAACAAAGATCTTAATTTTATTTAAAAAAAAAAAAAAAACCTGTGTTTTCTGCTTCTAAAGTTAGGAGAAACACCTCCATCCTGACCTTTGACCTCTGTGAGCCATGAATAAACAAGCAAAACAAAAGCAGATAAAACAGGCTCCTCCCATTGTTTGGAAAAGTCTTCTCGGCTTCTTGCGTAACCAGGCGGATATTTCGGCTGACTCGGTAATACAAAACATCTTTCGTACTTTTGGAAGGAGTTTGCATTTATTTTTGTGGATTTCTTTCAAAGCTTTCCATCCTGAACCCATGTATATAATTTATAAATAAATAAATAAATAAATAAATAAACAAACAAACACACACACACACAAAAAAAAAAACACACCCTGTGTGCCAGGACTCCGGATATAGACAAGGCCGAAACACCAAGCTGATGGAGAAACACGCCATTTGCGTGCTTTGGCTGCAATTCTGGAAGTGGGCCTGTCATCTCCTTGCTTGGTTGACACTGTTCCAAACCCATTCTCCCCCTGCATACGGAGGGAGCCTAGAGAGCATACACTTCCTTACCCCGGCCCGTCATGCCCTCGGCTCCATCAAACTCCCCGACATGGTGCACAAGCATCACCATCAGTGTTGCATTCTCATAAATACCCCATCTATCCTGACAGGCAATGGACAAACAATGTCCAAAAGGGGGGGAAAGTGGGGGGTTGAAGTGAGAGAGTGAGAGAGAGAGAGAGAGAGAGAGAGCCCTTTCGGGGAGGGAAAAAAAAATAAATCAAACAAAACATCCTTTGAGGCAAAGTGGCCCTATCATGCCAAGAATGTTGATTGAGATTTCCCTGTGTGAGATTTCATTGCTACAAATGGACACAATCCTGAAAAGACTTGGAGAGGACGGATGTGTTTGTCTATTGTCCGTTTTTAAGACTCAAGGCATTTAAGTCTGAAAATCTGAACTGCAACAAGGCAATGATAAGAAAAAGGTGGTGACGGGATGTCGAGCCTGTCCAACGATGAAGCAGTGAAACGTCAGCTTGTCGTCACCACAGTGATAAACTGTCTGGAGACCGCCAGGGTAACAGAGGGCATGGAGGCTGGTGACGATTCTCCACACATATCTTTAAAAAAAAAAAGGCCTAATATGTGCTGCTTACCGTCTGAGAAACGGCCTCAAGGTCTTGCTGAAATGGGCCTTGACGCAAACTGGTGTACGAGCCAAAACCTGCACTCTGAGTTACATGAGCGTGCTTCAAACTGTCAGAGAAACAACAGCTTTAGAGTTCGTTCAGGTCAAAGTTAATAAGACTTAGGAGAACTAAAAATCAAACATTTTCTTTTTACTTGAGTTTTTCAGACAGCAATTCGTACTTGAAGCATGGATTTTCTATTTGTCCAAGAAGAAGGACGATACAAGTACAAGCCAGCCATTTTGTTTCCAGCAAATTAAATAAGTGAGTCTCTAGCAAGATGTGATGAGGCAGCATTTACTACTTTTGTCCTTCAAGAATGGCATGTAACCAATTGGTATTTCACTCTGCTCAATTCCACAGTGAAACAGTATCAAATTCAGACAACACGGTGGAACTTAAGACAGCCCCGACCCGTCAATACTACTTAGCGAATAATGCTAACCTGGCTAAAAATCTGTCTGCAGCAATATCGAAGCAAATTTCATATTGCTGAAATGAACATTTAGATCGGAGCAGTTAGATCTATGGGATGTGTTAGAATAATCACTGGCAGTATTACATGTCAAACCGATGCTCCAGTGGCAAACCGGAGATGACGGACACAAATTTTTAAACGCTGAATTAGCAGGACACCGTGGTGTGGAGTCAGTTTTATTAATTCCAAAAATGACCTCAACAAGGCCATTTTATTAAATGCTGGCTTCTTGATACGTCAAGTGATAATGCACTATTGTTTTAGTGATCACACAATTTTACAGATCATCATCTTTCAGTTGCTCCCGTTAGGGGTCGCCATAGGAGATCATCATGATCCCCATATTTGATTTGGCATAGGTTTTGCACCAGATGCCCTTCCTGACACAACCCTCCTCAATCTATCCGGGCTTGGGACCAGCACCAAGTAGGCACTGGCTTGTGCAAACCCAGTGGCTGGGCATTTTTATCTAATCTGCATGTCTTTGGACTGTGGGGGGAAACCCACGCAGACATGGGGAGAACATGGAAACCCCGCACAGAAAGACACCCATTGGCTGTGAGGTTCAAACCCAGAACCTTCTTGCTGTGAGGAGACAGTGCCGCCAATTTCACAGGTTACATCTTAAATGAATCATGAAATGTACAGCAAGACACTTCTCCAGTTGAGCTGAGCAGTTGAGGTTTAACGCGAGTAGGAAATTAAAACCCGGTGTTGTCGGGATGCATTACTTGGCATTCATGGACATAAATACATCAGTAAAGACGACTTATGACAAAACTTTCAAATTTGAAGCCTCGCATTTTCTACATCCTGGTTATTAATGGTCAGAAGCAGGGAAGCTCAGGCACCTTTACCAAAGTTCATTATAAAAACTGTTAAAACTACACCAATCATGTGCTCATGTCATGACAGAATTATGGTAATTCTAATCTTCCAACATTCACATTTTCATCAAACATGAAATTACCAGTTGGGGTTACCCAAGAGTCGCAACAGAAAAGCCTTCCACTGATCATCTGGAGATTGCTAGTTCAAATCCCAATGATTTCGAATCCTACAGCCATCTGCAACCAGGAGCTCAAGAGAGCAAAACTGGCCTGTGCTCTCAGGGAGGGAGGGAGGGGGTGGCAGCTTACTCTCTTCCCTGTCAATTACAGCAACGCTAGCCAATCATGGGCATCTGTGAGCTCATGTATATGGAAGTGGGCGGAGATGGCTTTCATCTGGGTGGGACTTGGCCATATCTAAATTAGGGAGAAAATTTGGGTGGGAAATTTACCAGTTGGGAACTCTAAAGTTCTTTCAAAGATTGCCGAAAAATTCCAACTTGAAAGCGTGTGAACCAACATTAAATAAAGGCAACAGCTTCCACACTTAAATATTTAAAATTCAAGATTCAGGGATACAACCCCGATTCCAAAAAAGCTGGGACAAAGTACAAACTGTAAATAAAAACGGAATGCAATAATTTACAAATCTCAAAAACTGATATTGTATTCACAATAGAACATAGACAACATATCAAATGTCGAAAGTGAGACATTTTGAAATTTTATGCCAAATATTGGCTCATTTGAAATTTCATGACAGCAACACATCTCAAAAAAGTTGGGACAGGGGCAATAAGAGGCTGGAAAAGTTAAAGGTACAAAAAAGGAAGAGCTGGAGGACCAAATTGCAACTCATTAGGTCAATTGGCAATAGGTCATTAACATGACTGGGTATAAAAAGAGCATCTTGGAGTGGCAGCGGCTCTCAGAAGTAAAGATGGGAAGAGGATCACCAATCCCCCTAATTCTGCACCGACAAATAGTGGAGCAATATCAGAAAGGAGTTCGACAGTGTAAAATTGCAAAGAGTTTGAACATATCATCATCTACAGTGCATATCATCATCAAAAGATTCAGAGAATCTGGAAGAATCTCTGTGCGTAAGGGTCAAGGCCAGAAAACCATACTGGGTGCCCGTGATCTTCGGGCCCTTAGACGGCACTGCATCACATACAGGCATGCTTCTGTATTGGAAATCACAAAATGGGCTCAGGAATATTTCCAGAGAACATTATCTGTGAACACAATTCACCGTGCCATCCACCGTTGCCAGCTAAAACTCTATAGTTCAAAGAAGAAGCCGTATCTAAACCAGAATCCAGAATCTAAACCAGTATCTAATCCAGAAGTGCAGACGTCTTCTCTGGGCCAAGGCTCATTTAAAATGGACTGTGGCAAAGTGGAAAACTGTTCTGTGGTCAGACGAATCAAAATTTGAAGTTCTTTATGGAAATCAGGGACGCCGTGTCATTCGGACTAAAGAGGAGAAGGACGACCCAAGTTGTTATCAGCGCTCAATTCAGAAGCCTGCATCTCTGATGGTATGGGGTTGCATTAGTGCGTGTGGCATGGGCAGCTTACACATTTGGAAAGACACCATCAATGCTGAAAGGTATATCCAGGTTCTAGAGCGACATATGCTCCCATCCAGACGACGTCTCTTTCAGGGAAGACCTTGCATTTTACAACATGACAATGCCAAACCACATACTGCATCAATTACAGCATCATGGCTGCGTAGAAGAAGGGTCCGGGTACTGAACTGGCCAGCCTGCAGTCCAGATCTTTCACCCATAGAAAACATTTGGTGCATCATAAAACGGAAGATACGACAAAAAAGACCTAAGACAGTTGAGCAACGAGAATCCTACATTAGACAAGAATGGGTTAACATTCCTCTCCCTAAACTTGAGCAACTTGTCTCCTCAGTCCCCAGACGTTTACAGACTGTTGTAAAGAGAAAAGGGGATGTCTCACAGTGGGAAACATGGCCTTGTCCCAACTTTTTTGAGATGTGTTGTTGTCATGAAATTTAAAATCACCTCATTTTTCTCTTTAAATGATACATTTTCTCAGTTTAAACATTTGATATGTCATCTATGTTCTATTCTGAATAAAATATGGAATTTTGAAACTTCCACATCATTGCATTCCGTTTTTATTTACAATTTGTACTTTGTCCCAACTTTTTTGGAATCGGGGTTGTACATTCTAGTACTGCCTGCAGTATAATTAGCACAGCGCAGTTTTCACTTAAACCTACATACAAGGGAATGATGTCATGATACTGTGCACGTTTGTACTTTTTTAGGGTCTAAGAACTGAGTAGAATGAACATAATTCTGATATATTGAGCACCAATTGGGAAATCAGACCTACAGTGTTTGCCATTAGTGTACTTTTCCCCAAAGGATGTGAAAATCTAAATTATTAGTAGCCCACCAGGCAAGCAAAAGCCCCAGTATACAAACCAGTCCCATGTTTTCATTGCCTGATACCCTAGTTAGCTCGTCAAGTGCACTAATCTAGACTGAGGTAATGTAAAACATGGAATTAGCATCCTTAACAAACCCTCAAGTATCCAATTGATAAAGTTCCAGCTATATGATACAGCATTCTGTCTTTTCATCACACACAAAAGAGATTATTCAAATCTTTCTAGCATCTTTACTGTAGGGGTGTTCACACGGCAACTTTTACTCCGGTGTAGCACCGGGGCTGCCCCGGTAGAGCGTTCACACGGTACAAAGTTATACCGGTGTAGCCCCTGAAAGCTGCTTAAACCGGTGCAAATCTAACCCTGCTCAGGAGGTGGTTTAAGAAATTTACTCCGGAGTAAATGCTAGTTTGCGGGGAAGCACCGATATAAAATGGGATGTCTGAACGCTACAGGGGTAGACTCGCTACGCGTGAGGAGAGTTGATTACATACGGGCATTGCATAATTTGCATCCTGGTATTTTGCGCTTCCAAAATGGCGAATATCAACAACAACAGAACTGCGCGTCTTCCAGTGTTGCCAGATTGGGCGGTTTTAAGTGCATTTTGGCGGATTTGAACACATTTTAGGCTGGAAAACGTCAGCAGTATCTGGCAACACTGGTGTCTTCATCCACGTTGTTTTCCTGGCGCTTGGTGATGCCATGACAACCGGGAAAAGGAAGTACATTTTCACGCCTGCGCATATTTCATTTCCACATTATTACTATCGTATAGCACGGTTGCAAAAACTGCCGTGTGAACGCAAGTGGGGCTGCACCGGTGCTAACACGCTTCTCTCTAGTAAGCAGGTTTGTGACGTGTGAACGCTCCACAAAATTTACACCGGTGTAAGATATATCACAACAAAATACATCGGTGCAGCATCGATGCAAATATGTGCCGTGTGAACACCCCTATTGATATGTTTAACCACAAGGTGATTGCAGGAGATTTAAATGACAGCTTTGTGCCAGAATGTATTACGTATGGTTTCCGCAGTGTACGAGGGTACTTTGAAAAGGTCTCGGCCTCACCCGGAAACAAGGGGTGTAACTCCCATTCTGGGGCATAACTGTACACTATAAAGCCCTATATCACAGTCCACAAAAACTCAAATGTATGTCACCATTTCTTTGAAGATGATGCCCTTTGAAAATCAGTAGTGAGAGGGAAACCAAAAAATGGACAAGAAAGAAGCCAGAGCTATGATCCAAGTATCTGCATAAAAAGGGAATGACCCTTAAGGAAATCAACGAAGACATTGTCAACACACTTGGTGAGGACTCCCCTTGCTCTTCAAATCATAAAGTGGGTTACGGATTTCATGCGGGACACGGAGAGCACTGAAGATGACCCACAGTCACCCAAAATCAGCGACCACACACAATCAAGTGCAGACCATTCACCACAGGGTCATGCATGATGGACATGTGACTGTCCAATGCACAGCAGAAACCATGGACATTTAATAGTGTTTGCTCAATTCATGCCATTTTGACTGACATCTTGGGAATGAGCAAACTGTCTGCAAGAAGGGTGCCCCAAACGTTGACACCAGATCAAAAAAGTTGAACAGACTGGAAATTTCAAGGACACTTTTGGCTCATTTTCAGGCTAACCCAGCCAAATTCCTGAGGAGATTTGTGACCCAGGACGAGACATGGGTTCACCACTTTGATCCTGAATCAAAGTGAACAATGGAAACACACTGGTTCTCTGCCTCCCAAAAAGTTCAAGCAAGTAGCATCTGTCAGCAAGGTGATGCTTTCTGTGTTTTGGAACCGCGAGGGAGTGTTTGTGACCAACTTCTTGCAAAAAGGTCAAACCATTAATGGGAACTACTTGCATCAAAATTGCAACAACTGAAAGAAACAAAATCAAAGAAGAAAGGAGAGGAAAGCTTCAAGCTGGCGTGCTGTTGCCCCAGGACAACGCGCCTGTCCACACAGCACAAGTGGCAGGGGCAGAAGCAGCCAAATGTGGCTTTGCACTGTTGCCCCATGCACCTTGCTCACCCAACCTGGCACCGTCTGACTTCTATCTGCTCCCCAAACTGAAACCCCACTTGCATGGTCGCCATTTTCAAAGAGATGAAGTCATCCATGCTGTTCAGGAGGATCAAGATGTGACCTCCTTCTGGACAGGGACAGCAAAGCTTGAACGTCAGTGGACCAAGTACATTGAAATTAAAGGAGACCATGTTGAAAAATAATGCAAGCGCAATCTTTCCTTGTGAAGTTTTCAGGGCAAGGCTAAGAACTTTTTGAAGTACCCTCGTATCTGCGTCTTCCTGTTTCTAAAAGATCGTCCATCACTTGGTCATGTTCGTAAATCAGCAGAGTAAAAATCGTTCTACTGACAGCAAGATCGAGGCTTAGTGGAGCAGGCGATAATATTTGGAACAAGAAAGGTAAATATACACCATACCATCACCATAAAGTGAATTAAATTTTAAACATTAGGTTTCATACCAAATTAAATCTCAGTTTTCTAAAGTTAATATGAACTAGGGATGGCGAAAACTAAAAAAAAAAAATCTTGACCGACCACCGAGCCTCATTAGCCGGTTAAAGGAACAGTCCACCGTACTTCCATAATGAAATATGTTCTTCTCTTAATTGAGACGAGCTGATCCGTACCTCTCCGAGCTTTGCGTGACCTCCCAGTCAGTCAGACGCGCTGTCACTCCTGTTAGCAATGTAGCTAGGCTCAGTATGGCCAACGGTATTTTTTGGGGCTGTAGTTAGATGCGACCAAACTCTTCCGCGTTTTTCCTGTTTACATAGGTTTATATGACCAGTGACATGAAACAAAGTTCAGTTACACAAATTGAAACGTGGCGATTTTCTATGGTATGGAAAGTCCGCACTATAATGACAGGCGTACTAACACCTTCTGCGTGCTTTGACAGCGCATTGATACCTGCACTTGACGGTATCAATGCACTGTCGAAGCGCGCAGGTGTTGTTAGTCCGCCTGTCATTATAGTGCGCACTTTCCATAGCATAGAAAATCGCCACGTTTCAATTTGTGTAACTGAACTTTGTTTCATGTCACTGGTCATATAAACCTATGTAAACAGGAAAAACGCGGAAGAGTTTGGTCGCATCTAACTACAGCCCCAAAAAATACCGTTGGCCATACTGAGCCTAGCTACATTGCTAACAGGAGTAACAGCGCGTCTGACTGACTGGGAGGTCGCACAAAGCTCGGAGAGGTACGGATCAGCTCGTCTCAATTCAGAGAACATATTTCATTATGGAAGTACGGTGGACTGTTCCTTTAAAGTCGGTTAACCTACGAGTTTAAAATTCTAGAACTGGAATTATTAGAATCTATTCTAAATCTAACCGCGAGCATCCGCACATTCAGTCCCAGTCGCTGCCCTCCACTCACATTACCTTTTCTACAGCGCGAAACATTTAGTCAAACGCGGCACTGATGTCGAGGGGTTTGTATTGGAGCGGAGGACAAATGGCTCCAGCTTAGAGACAGTTTCAGTTGGCCATGATGGCGTTGAAAATAAAGTCAAGTGCTAGAAGTACATAACATTCAGTGATGGGAATAACGGCGTTAAAATAAAGGCTGTTATAACGCCGGGCGATCTAATTAATTAGCTACAATCGTTATAACGCCGTTACCAATATCAACATGCCATTACTGCATGGTATTGTTTCTGATTTATCAGCTGTCTTCAACTGGGGCGGGAGGGCGGGACATGACTGAATGGGTGTTTCTGATTTGTCAGCTGTCGTCCTTACACCGCATGGCATGCCCCAAGCATTTACAACACAGAATTCCAGGTTCTCCGCTCCAAAACGATTGATTTTTTTTTTAACCGACAACCAAAAAAAAAATTAACCGGTTGACGTTGATTCGGTCAACCATCGGTCAAACGGTCATCGGTTAACATCCCTAATACGAACACGAATTGTCCTGGGAGCCTGGGCTAGTGATTTGCCCATTCCTTAGGTCAGGATGCAACGATGAATCAGGAAACCTTCTGCATATAAAACCTTTCCTCTTGTTAACTTGAAGCAAAATTCAACCATTTCCTTAACCCATGCTGGTTCCTGTTTTGTTTGCTTTCCCCAGTAGCACTCTACGTCACTTGAGTAAAAACTCAGATTTGGATGGCATTTCATTTTTGTCATGTACTTTTAGAGCCACTCTATTATACTTAAGAAACATAGAACCTACTCAATATGCAAACACACCAACGCTAAACAAATGGACACGTGGAACCACAATGTGTCCCACCAGCAAGCTCACATGTCCACGTAATATTCTCGATACAATCAAAACATCCATCAGGCAACCGTAGCAAAAACAGACGACATCCCACCCACGCGCTGAGTATTCTTACTTTTATATTCCTGCTCCTGCAAGATGTAATGAAATTATAGCTCATGAGTGATTTGGCTCATTACCTCACAGCGCGCGCACACACGGAGCAACAGCAGAAACATTCAATTTCCCCATTTTTCCAAGCCATGTGCACCACGTATTCCTGCTTTTTTTTTTTTTCCTTTTAGGATAATTAATGTCAGGAACTCCAGCTTGGACAGCCTTGACATTCCAGTGAATTACCTTACACTTAACCAATGGTTTCCTCAGCAGAAACACCCAGAGGACATCCACATTTTTGTCTCATTACATTTTTTGCTCTCAACACCTAAATCAGGTGATTATGTGCTGAATATCTGGCACAGATTATTTGGGAGCTGGACTGAAAAACATTTGGGCTGGCTGAAGAGCCCCGAGGACTGGGCTGGGAATCGCTGAGCTAGATCAGTTCATCAGCTAATCATGAGCTAATTATCAAGCCCTCCACGAGTTGGATCGGTGGTGTGAGAGCAGGAATCTCTACTCTATAGGATTGCTGCTGTTCTGTTCAGAATCTTAAGAAATGATTTCCTTACACACGCAGTGGCTGAACGAGGCTAGGGACGCATCGATGTCGGGTATTCACCAGATACCGTGCTTATTTACTCTATTAAATAAATAAAACCCTTCACTTGATACCAGATGATCGTATGCGATGTAATCCTAGTGTACACTACCACGCAAATGAACAAGAAATGACCGTGATCTGGATGTATTTCACTATTAAATGATGGAAATCGAAGAAGACTGCAAACTCTCAACAAGAGGACTCGCCATATTTTCCCACAACGCAAGTAAACTGATAAAACTCAGCATGAAGAGTTCTTTGCTAGCAGCAATAACCACTGCAGCAAACATCAGCTAGGCAAGAAAAAGAACAGAAAATCTACAACAAGGGACTGACGTAACAAAAACAGCTGGACAGAACTGAAACATGGCCCTGTCTTCTCCACAGCAAGCCTATTTGTTCCAAGCTAACTTGCATAGCTAGCTAACGCACGCGCACATGAGATTTTCATGGCCACCATTTAAACTGGGAAACAAGCAGAGCTCGATAAAACGTTCAGTGTGACATCACTGATTGATTAACACTAAGCAGGTTATTCATTTCAGTATCCGTATTGACGAATACCAAAATAAACGTACTCATAAAAACAAAACACCTAAAAATAAATGGGATTAAAATCATTCCCAATGAAAACCACGAGGCTGGCAATCCAGAGATCCTTCACAGCTTGTGGTATGGCTCATCGTATTCCTGCGGCTTGAGTGCGTGTTAAGACTCCTTTCAAAGCAAGCCACAGAGCTGTCCACAACTGCACAAATCCTGGAGTTCTTCATTTACATCCATGGAACAATATTTCATGGAGAGCTGCAAAAAGGTCCGTTGCTGGGGAATTCTCCGAGGAGCAACATTCTTGATGAAGTAACTCATGAGTTGCAGTTTTGGCCAAAATCGTGTTCATGTTTCAAAACAAAAATGTGCTAGCCAAGCAGAGTGACTATATGTTTTCTCGGACGTTTCCCATCCATGGAATTATTGCTCAACAACTGGCATAGCAGCATCTCAATCTGCATTGGGACACTTAAGAAACTAATCGAAGAAGTCCGAGAACTTATGGTGTACGTTTTTTTAAAGATCCCTGCAGGACGCAACAGTTGGAACTCCGGTTCTAAAGCCTCGACATAAAAAGTCTTGTTTTTTAAGATAATATTTCCTGCAGCCAAACCCATTTAGAACACGACCACATGGAAACCATGAAGAAATGCATGCTTAAGGCCACGATGGTGCAAGTGCAAAAATAAGGGATCAAATTGTAGCATTAATAACCTTGCCAGCTTCTTCGTTGCAAGTAAAAAGCAGTGCAAATGTAAAAAGGTGAAGGGTTATAATCAAATCAATCAATCAATCCAATATCAATAGGTGTACGGTTATCTCTATTGTCTGATGTCTAAAATCTTGACGGTTAAATGTAACTTACTCACACAGCAAGTTACCTTTAACTGTTCTGGTTACATTACGGAGTGGTCGTAGCAGTACTGAAAGGTGAGAGGCAGGTGTTTGATTTGCTGTCCCACCTCACCCAGAAACTTAAACTCATGGAGGGCATCAACGATCACCTGATGACACTCCAGCTCCCACTTGGGGGCAAGAAGAACGGCAAGTTAAGGAGTGCTTACAATGCTCCCACAATAGAAGAAACGTATCGCCAAGGCCCAGAAGAAACGAGCTACACGGAAGGCTCAAACTATCGCCACCCTCACTACAGTACTTTCCCATGCATGCCTGACATGTAGGCGTACCATCAAAGCCTGGATTGGCCTCTGGACCCACAACCGCCACCCACCAAATTGAAGCCATGATCATCTTCAACCCCAAAGGACGAACATGACTCACACAGCAGATTCCGACTGTGATGCTGTGCACGTCACCAATGTTTCCACAGTGTGTTAGTAGAAACAACAACATATTTGAACAAGTGCATTAATTAATTAAACCAGTCATGATTCAAAAACCAGAATTTAGCATTGCTGTGGTATAAACTGATTTAAAAGAGCATTTCATTACAGGCATTTAGCAGACGCTCTTATCCAGAGTGACATGCAACATACCCAGAGCAGCCTGGGGAGCAGTTGGGGGTTAGGTGCCTTGCTCAAGGGCGTTTTAGCTGTTCCTGCTGGTCCAGGGAACTGAACTGGCAACCTTTTGGTCCCAAAGCTGCTTCTCTAACCATTATGCCATGCCCCCCCCAAGTTGAACGTCATTTTTTCCAGGGTTTATGGTTCTTGCTTGGAACTTGTGAACAGTTTGATGTACACATGATGGATTTCTCAAACCAGATATACATGTGTACTAGGGCTGTAACGATATGCGTATTGAAATCGCGATACGCAGAGCCACGATCCGTATTGCGATACAAGAAGGCAGAATCACGGTACACCCTTTCAAACTTCTCCTCAGCCCAAAAACAGAGGCGCTTCCAAACTTCAATTTATGAATACTTTACTTTTTATTTAAATTACATTTTAAACTTACTTAAATTACTTTTATTTTTTATATCTATTTGTAAGTCGTTTTTTCGCCGACCTGCGACAATCTTCTACGAGTCACGCAACGTCCACACTCGCCACTGGCAGAGCATTCGTTTCTTTTAAGCGGTCGCCATTCTGGTTGCGACGCGGGGAGCGAATCTGTAAACAAGCAGCTCATTGGCTGGCTAGGTGTGTCACAAGCCAATCACAATCACTTGACCGGAAAGGCATGCAGTGTTGCCAGATTGGGCGGTTTTAGGTGCTTTTTGGCTGGTTTTGAAAATATTTTGGGGTGGAAAACGTTAGCAATATCTGGCAACACTGAAGGCATGTCTGCTTGGGCGGAAGCCTTCTGCGGCAGTTACATTTTGACACGCGAGCAATGTTTCACCATAAAAATTCCGTAATTTCCATCTGTTTTCCGCGATCACAGAAAATCATTGGCCGTATGAGAGTGAGACAGTGAGAGAGCCCCCCCCCCAAAAAAATCTTAACGGATTTACACGATTTGGAAAAATGACTTTTTCAGAACCGAAAAAAACAGAGCTTCCGGCTCAACAGTATTATTTCGAGAAATAAAACAATCTTTGGATATACATTTGTTCATTTTTGCATACATATTACTCATTCTCTGCAGTGGTCTGAATTATTGGTTATTAAATAGTTAATGTAAGCAAGTAAATGTTAATAAGTCAAATTTACTACTTTAAAAAAAACATCGTGGGCGTATTGAATCGTGGGTCAAAAATCGCGATACGAATCGAATCGTGAGTTGGGTGTATCGTTACAGCCCTAATGTGTACACATACAGTAAAAAAAAGTGTAGAATGTTGAAATACAACGCTCTGGGTTATACATCGCTGTATTCTGTGAAAACTAACAGCATCATCAGGCTTCTAAAGCTTCAACATCCTGTACGACTTGCCATTGTAGTCAATGGGGGGGGGGGGGGGGGGGTTTAGTGTGATTTTTCATAGTCATGAAATTGTTAACAGTTTTGAAAAACAGTTAAGATAGAATCCAGGCGAATGAAAGGTCAGAGATAACGAAAACCAGATCCAGAGAGAGTTTGATTCAAGTCAACTTGATTTCCGGCTTTCAGTGTAATATAGTTTGGCTTGTTCAGCCAGCAGAGTATCAGATTTACATGTGGACTGGCTTTCAATTAATAAAAACAGCCATATTGCGAAACACACACACAAAAAAAATGCTTTCCTGTTATAAACTCTGCAAATGAAGACATGAAAATGATTAAAACAATGCTAGCTGTAGGACCATGTGCTAGGAGGTACCCAGTTATAAATCTGAAATGCGTACATCAACACAGGAAAGCACTAAACATAGTCAGGATGATGAGACTTATCAGACTTATCAGGGGTCACCATCAAGATTACCGGGAACTTTCTTCTTTGATGATTGAGGAACAAAAAAAAACCTTCCGCAAAGCAGTGATAAGTAATACCAGCATGATGCGTGATGGTGTGCTGTTCGAGAGAGAGAGAGAAAACAAAAAAAAAGTGTTTGAGTTACAGTGATGTCTGGGGCATTCATAACTCATTCAGACAGTTATTCCAAGTCCTCGTCCCAGAACATTAAAAACACATTACAGGGAAAGTCGGCTGGATTTTCACATACCTTTTCCTACACTTAACAGAGCCTCGAGCCACATGCTTCACAACACTCCTATGAGCTCCATCCATGTGGTTAAGAAGTTTTTGTGGACTTCAGACACAACTGTTGATGTTGACATACATGAATGGAAACTGGTGGCACCAGTTAGCATGATCCAGATTTTTAGGACTCCGACTGGCTTCGAGGAGACAGCACAGGTTTGTTGCAACGCTGGCATTTTTGAGAAAGAATTCCTTACACACTGACCCAGTTTCTCTCTCGCTCCATTTCACACGCTCACAAAAATACAGCTTGATGTGTTTTCAGACACGTAGACAGATGCATCCAAACTCCTGCTGTTTAGACATGCTCCCGAGACATGTAAATTAAATTAGTTTAAAGGAAATTTCTCGCAAATAAACAAATTGAGCTAAAAGTCGGTCTTTGTGTCTGTTCTTTATAAAAAAAAAAATAATAAAAAAAAAGCTGCATGTTGAATTTGTTCTTAACCAGGGCTTAATTTGAGGGGGAGCAAGCCGGAGCGCACTCCGGAACCTCGGACGTTGGCTCCGGCAGCTATTTACACTGGATCCGGTGATCCGCCACCTCTCGACTATGTAACAAAATTTAAAAAAAACCAAATAATTAAACAAATAAATGCAAGTTTATTTAGTGTTGATGTCTGATTTTGATATCTGTCTTGTCGGTGATTTCTCTCATGAAACGACATCCACAAAATATCTGTTTGTATATTACGGAAAAGGAGGGTGCACACTTCCGTTCTAGAGGGCACTTGATCGTGTAGCGTGCGTAGCTAGCCTACGTCTATGTTTTTCGCTAGCACAGGGGGAAAATGCAAAAAAAGCAAGAAAGTTTGCTGAAGTTTTTCAAACCATCCGGACAGCCGGATCCCAAACGAGCCAAGCTTGCGGTGGACGGCGGTGGCCACAGAGAAGGTAGCAGCTCAGTCAGCGGGAATGTCGAGGATCAGGGAGCTCATGGTGAGACAGCTAAGGAAGCTAGTGCACCTGCTAGTGCACCAGTCAGAGGGAATGAGGAGCGGGAAGGTCTCGTTACTGATGGCGGTGAAGCAGCAAGTGGGGAAATCTGGACCAAACAACAGTTTAAAGAAAAACAAAAAAGCGTATCCATGGCTGACTATGAGCAAAACGGGACTGGGGTGTGCTACTTGCAAAAAAGTGGGATCGCTGGGTCCGGATAAAACTGCTGGTATTTGGATTTGGTGTGACTAGTGTTATTACAATACATGCTCAGAAGTGCCCCCCTTCTTTTTTTTTTTTTCGCACCGGAGCCACTCATCCTCTGCGCTCCAGGACCTCCCACTTTACAAATTAAGCACTGTTCTTAACGATATAACCACTAAAGTGATGAAAATAGACAGGACTATTTTTTTTTTTTTTGGTCAGGGAGGCCGCCATAACTCCATCGTGCGTGATGCCATTTTCTGCGAGCACAGCGGAGGTGTACAAGTGCATGCTATACTAGTCTAGCGTGACTTCTTGGTCAATTTGTTTGCATTTCTCCATAAAAAATTATGGCAATGCAGGATTAGAAAAGGGATCAAAATAAAGTAGTGGCCAATTTATTGCCTGTTTATTATAAATAAATAAATAAATAAATAAATAAATAAAACTTGCTTATCTTCCGTCCATTTGATGCGTGACGCGGTGTGCTGTCGGTGTTTTGTGGTGAAAAAGCCGGGATCGCGCCTGGCTTCAGTTGTCGTTTCTGCCTCGTGTCTCGCTTCTTCCCAGTGATTTTTTTCATACAAGTCCTCCACAAATCTACAATCTTCTGCAAAATGCTCACTGCACAATTTGCTACTTTTTCCTGGAGTAAAGTTTTCTCGCTTTACTTGATTAAGCCACTCGACCAAACGTCCCAGATCCAGGACGGAATGAGGAATGCGTGCGGAATCCTACGCCACGCAGAGCCACCCTCATTTTTGTCTCCTAATACATCCATGTATCTGGCTAATCCAGTATGGCCACACCCAGGGAAATGACCCAACGGACTGGCGTTACAACTTTAACGTTTTTTTAAGCTAAAGCTCGCTTAGTTTTTTTGTCCAGAACATCTCGTATTAACGTATAACGACGACATTTCAAAACCTCAAACTCAAAATTTCCTGGTTAATCGCTTTAAATATATCTAACTGACCAGACCAGTAATCGTAATAACCTATTCAACCTACTGGAATGTTTTTCAAAGGTGGGAAGAAAAACCACAGGAAACCCACATGAACATGGCGAGAACACAGTAATCAGAGGTTGGGATTACACCAGGAACCCTGGGGCTGTGAAGACGCACCATTTGAATTGTTGCTCAACTTTCAGTTTATACTTTCCGGGGAGCTCAGAGTCTTGCGAGGTGCAATTCCGTGGCACCGTTTCAACATGGTGCAAAGCAGACAAGTTTCTATTTGCAAAGGGTCGTCTCCCCCCCCGAAACCATAAACAAAGAAATACTACAGTCTACATCCTGCATCCAGAATCAAATCATATTCTTGCATTTTTTAAAAAAAGTTGTTTTTATTCGCACCAAAGCCAAACATCCTGTGACTGTTCAAACCTCAAACAAGTGAGGTTTGGCTAAATACTCTCAAGTGGAAAGTCGAGTCAGAAAATCCAACTTTCCCAAAGTTCCCAGTGGTCAGGAGGACAGCAAGAGTATGGATTCATGGATATTTTGTCTCGGCAACTGATTACATATCAGTAATAGTAACTTTTTAAAACTCAAAGTCTAATGCACATTGGTTTCCTCACTTCTTGCACATTTTTTGTGATTATTTTAGGCTGCAGGTCCACCTGGTGTCTGTGCGAGTGGTTCTGGGCACCACAGCCACAGTACAGACAGAGCTGATCCGCATGGTTCGAGCGGTGACCTCTCTCGCTCTGCACAGAATGGCCGAGTCAGGCTGCCCGCCACGGGCGCACAATAGCGTCTGGGTCGGCTCGTTTTCTCTTTGGGCCAGACAGACAGCCCTGTCACAGTTCACCCTCCTTCACAACACAACATGGCCTTTGTCTGCATGTCTCAAACGCAGCTTTCACGACAGGCGAGAGAGAAGAATTCCAACTTCCTGAGAGACATTCTTCAATAGATGGCGCCTGATGGCAATGAGCAGTTTTCCAGGTTTTTCTCAGAATACATGGACAATGCGGAGTCCAATGCGGTCAACAAGTTATATAAAGCTACATAAAGCTCACTACATGGTGCAGCTTTTGTTTAAAAAATAAAATAAAATGCAAGTGATTGTGCTGCATTATGTTACGCAATGGACTTTATTAGCAATTAGAGAGAAAATCCAAAAAATTTGATGCTGCTTCAGAAAAGGCCTGTTGGGGGTGGGGGGGTGTTTGATGCTGCGGTCCATGTGGATTTAAATTTTCAGGAAATACACAGAGGATGCATCAATACTGACGGTGGCATTGACTGAATACTCTTACATGTGAGAAAGATCATTTAATTCAGCAAGCGCTGAGAACTAATACCAAACACTGAGGGTTTGCTTGGTGTTGCTGGGATTTGAACTCAACCTTACAATCAATAGCCCAATACCTTAAATCACCAAGCAACCACTGGCCTACAAAACAAGTACGAAGCGCTAGTTCATTGCCAGCACCATATGAGCGTTACCGCTATGGACAGAATTAACACATGACAACTGTCAAAAGTAGTAAGACAACAATCTACAGCTTTGGTAAAACCAACATCAAGGCAGAGACAGAGCGGAAAACAGGTCAGCCCATGCTTCACGGAGCCTCCTGCTCCGTGGCCTCACGAGTTAGTGTTGAGCATCTATCTCCATCACTCATAACTCTATTAGAGCCAGATGTTGCGGGTGCCCTGTCTACTTCCAGAGACGTGGTAATTTTATTACTGCTCTAAATCACAACCCAGCGCTATTGGTCATGGGGGAGTAAGGTCACAGGGTTGCGTCTGCGCATATATATATATATATATTTTTTTTTTGTGTGTGTGTGTGTGTGTGTGTAGCAGGAATCAGAATCCTGAAAAAAAAAAAAAAAAAGGGATATCATGGTGCCTGCCACCAACACCAACAACTTCCACAAGGCAGAAAAGGAACAGACTGACGATAAATTACCCCCCAGAGACGGACAGTCCACAGTGTAGAGTTTCATCTTCTGGGCCCTTAGTTACCGAGACCCCTAGGAGTTAGGGAGCCTAAACATCAAGGAGTCTTTTCCTTTAGCATGAAGACGGGATTTAAACACGTACAAACCCAGAAGAGGAATAAGGCAGAAAACTCTTTGGGGGTAAAAACACAGTATATTTTCTATACGTCATCCTTTCACAAATCACTTGCTTGCAGTAGAAGCTGGAGTGCATGTATATACATCTTTTTTTTGATAACTACCAGACACTTTGGAGGAACGACGTTGGCTGTTTTAGTTATGAAAATGTTACGTACAGCAATTAATAAGAAAGTGTGCGTGTAAACTTTTCTAGCGTCTACATCTTAACTACCATATTTTCTGGACTATAAGCCGCTACTTTTTTCCTAGGTTTTGAACCATGCGCCTTATACAAAGGTGCGGCTATTCTGTGGATTTTTCTTCCACCGCTAGGGGCGCTCTAACCGGAAGTAGAATCAAAAATAAGATAGACGAAAAATCAATGCAAAGAAGAATTAGCAGATCTTTAGCAGATAGAACACGCACGACAAATTACTAACTGGTAATTATTTTCAAATCCAGCGAAGATGATTAAAGTGACTTGTGGTTTCAAACACAGGAGAAATGAAGGTAAATAAATACCGGTTATTTTCTCTTAGTTCTGTTCTGTTTTAATCAGCAAAGTTGCTGCCGTGTTAAAAGGCACTGTTCGGAAAGAATCTGTTCAGGTACATACATGTACATTTACAGTACAAAATCGTTCTGTACATGCAGTAAATATCTAATTTTTCAACATAGATATCTGCGGCTTATAGCCCGGTGCGGCTTGTATATCTTTTTTTTATTTTTATTTTTTAAAATAGAGCGGATGCGGCTTATATACAGGTGCGCTCTATAGTCCAGAAAATACGGTAAAGCAAACGAGCAGTAGCTGCAGCCCCTGGGCAAATGCCTGGTGTTACTATAATAGTTAACAGACACATACCGTATTTATCCTTATAGAAGCGCCCTCCCTATTTGACGCGCCTCCACGATTTTCAGAGCTAGAATAGTATTTACCAACCATTTTCTTCATTTAACAAACTTTAAATCCAACAAACCACAACAGAGACGTTCAATTTCACCGCTGATTTTTTTTTTTTTTTTACCGGAAATCGCGTTAGTAAACATGGACAGTATAAAATACGGACATTCACTCTGCTGCGGATATCAATACGGGTGGAGACGTACCTTTTGTTTGCACCACTCTTGTACACGTTTACGGTGAACATTAAATGTTTTTGCAGCTAAGTGTTTGCCTTTCTGCTCTGCCAGTTCTACAACCTTTAACTTAAAACTAGCGGTGAAGGATCGTTTTGAGGACGACATTTTGTTTTGTGAGCTCATAAACATCGACGATGACGTGAATTGTGACGTCACTACAAATAGTTTACTTACCAATGTTATCCTTATAAGCGAGCTGGACATTGTTTAATTGACTTTTTGGACATATAACTATTTTCATGCGTTTCAAAATAAATGTTTTAAATTCCGATGATTTTGTCATGTTCGATTTTTGTCATTTAAGGGTCGAAATTGACGCTCCCCCTTCATGTTTTGTATCGCGCCCGGGCGCGTTTATTAGGATAAATACGGTACTTAACTATATACACTTGACTAAAGCTAGCTAAAGCAAGGAAGTTGTGTCACAAATCGTTCAATCGAGACCCAAAAAAAAACACCAGCGCAAAAGATTGTGTGTAAAAAGGGGGGAAAGGGGCAGGACTTTGAGGGAGTATGCAACACTTATGCAACGGTCCATCGCTCCAGATACTGACTGGCTCATCTGACATTTTTATTTCCAAAAAACAAGACTTCTGATGTATTGAGTTGAGTGATGAATCATATTCGTGTACTCCGATGTTGATGTGGAGGTCCTACAGTATGCAGAACGCGTGAAGGTTAACACAACACTGTAAATGGTGTCGCTGCTGGTGTGGCATGTCAACATGTGGTTGAAACGACACAGCAGCGCAGTGAAGCAACCTCCACTTTGAAGTTTCCAAATGAAACAAGAAATAACCCAGAGCAGTTATTTTGTACATTTAAAGAAACCTGAGAGAGAGTGAGCGTGAAAAGAAAAGAGGCAGCATTGATCTTTTTTTTTTCTCCACAGCAAATGTCATGAGAGATGGAGGAAAGGCTGCAGAGCCAGACAGACACCCAGACAGTGGAGAGTGAATACGTGTGTGTGTGTGTGTGTGTGTGTGTGTGTGTATCCTGCTGATCAGTCACTGGCCTTGGCACCCAGAGCAGGAAACCATGCCAATGTCGGCTGAGCGGATTCCGAGCCCCCAGGGGAAAACAACAAACGAGTCTGTTGTTTGGGTCGTCAGAGTGCAGTCTGACCACCAGCGCTGAAGATGAAGGAGGAGACTCGGACTGAATTCACACGGCGGCTAATCAGCATCTCCGTCTGCTCCATCTCTCACACACACTCTTTAATCACACTCCTGCCCTAATAAAGCTTTATGTAAAAGTCACGCTAAATACATTTAAAGATTATCAATCCAGGATTTGCAAGGGTTTATAAAGTAAAATATAGACAGTGTCCAGAACTTACAAGTTGGATAGTCAGACCAAAAAAATAGATCACAGGCCAAAGCACAAAAACATACTGTAACCATAATACTCTTACCAGTCCTAGCTAGTGTCAGCTAGGAAACTAGCATAGCTTACTCTATAGATTAGATCTATCCATCCAACCTCTCCATTATCCATCTATCTAACTATCCTCCCTACCCTTCCATCACTCTGTCCATCCCGAGTCAGGGAGTCCTTTCTTTTCTTATTTGGAAGCTTGTTTATGGACAGTAATTCTTTTCACTGATGCGACACTACAAAAAACACATTTGCAGTCCCATCATGAACATTAATAGACAAAGCGCAACTCTCAGTGGGCCTTTTGGAAATTAAAGCCGTCCCTTGGAGCGCGCACATGCTGGACTGATCCTTTCTCAGAGAGAAGCCATTAGAAGTCATTTTTCATGTGGTTGTTGAGGCCCACAATGAGTGAAGTTTATTCACTTTTAATGTAATCATTCCCTGGTGAGGCATTCCTAATATCCCACATTGTTCACACATGCTCATGTCTTCACACCAGCTCTAAAAGACAGTGACCAGCAGTGAGCGAGAGGAACCACTGCTGAAATGCTTTCACAACAATCCTTATGGACGAGCTCAGTATCACTTTACCAAGCGAACGTGGACGAGCCATTCTAAATTAAATGTCTTTCTTAGACCAAAACGGTATGCAGAGTAAATCGGCACAAGGGATCTGAGCTTGTATGTACGGAATAAAACACCTCTGTTGTGCCGTCATAGGAAAATAATCAACGACAGGGTAAAGTGAATGAGTTACATTAACGACCATGAAGCGGATTCTCTTCAGATAAAGAGCAAGCGTTTTATTCCTTTTACGCCACAGCAATTTACCAACGATTACCGTACCATTTTCATTAATTAAAGAATGATGGGTCATACTTTTTGTCCTTTTATATTTACTAGGGCTGTAACGATATGCGTATCGAAATCGAAATCGCGATACGCAGAGCCACGATCTGTATCGCGATACAAGAAGGCAGAATCACGGTACACCCTTTCAAACTTCTCAGCCCAAAAACAGAGGCACTTCCAAACTTCAATTTATGAATACTTTACTTTTTATTTAAATTACATTTTAAACTTACTTAAATTATTTTTATTTTTTATATCTATTAGTAAGTCGTTTTTTCGCCGACCTGCGACGATCTTCTGCGAGTCACGCAACGTCCACACTCGCCACTGGCAGAGCATTCATTTCTTTTAAGCGGTCGCCATTCTGGTTGCGACGCGGGGAGCGAATCTGTAAACAAGCAGCTCATTGGCTGGCTAGGTGTGCCACAAGCCAATCACAATCACTTGACCGGAAAGGCATGCAGTGTTGCCAGATTGGGTGGGTTTAGGTGCTTTTTGGCTGGTTTTGAACATATTTTGGGGTGGAAAACGTTAGCAATATCTGGCAACACTGAAGGCATGTCTGCTTGGGCGGAAGCCTTCTGCAGCAGTTACATTTTGACACGCGAGCAATGTTTCACCATAAAAATTCCGTAATTTCCATCTGTTTTCCGCGATCACAGAAAATCATTGGCCCTATGAGAGTGAGACAGTGAAAGAGCCACCCCCCCCCAAAAAAAATCTTAACGGATTTACACAATTTGGAAAAATGACTTTCAGAACCGAAAAAAACAGAGCTTCCGGCTCAACAGTATTATTTTGAGAAATAAAACAATCTTTGGATATACATTTGTTCATTTTTGCATACATATTACTCATTCTCTGCAGTGGTCTGAATTATTTGTTATTAAATAGTTAATGTAAGTAAGTAAATGTTAAGTCAAATTTACTACTTTAAAAAAACATTTTAAAAAAAAATCGTGGGCGTATCGAATCGTGGGTCAAAAATCGCGATACGAATCGAATCGTGAGTTGGGTGTATCGTTACAGCCCTAATATTTACATATAAATGTTGCCGAATGTCGATCCCTCACTAGGCTCTCTCATTTCTCTCCTGATGCTTAAAACGGAGCTTCTGACGAAAGGATTAAAATCTTTTGTCCTGAAGACGTCAGAAAACCTAAAGTTACAGTCCAGCTTTACCTCGGGTTGTTACGAAGCACCGACACTGAAGACTCATTCCATAAATGTTAAACATCTCCTTACAGAAAACATCACTGCGTCAATGACTATAAATGCTCGTCCTACAAGTCCCTGTGAATAAGCTGTTACCATAGAAACGATAACATCTTACAACAATCGCATTAACACAACCCTGCACGACTGTCAGAGAAAATTAATCAACACCTTCTGACTGATCAGCACCTTTTCCAGCAAACTCCATGTCTTCAACCTTCCAGTGACGATAAACATGACGTTTTCCGTTCTGCTCAGGTATCTGCGGCATTTAATCAGTCGAATCATTTGCAAGGCAGCATGTTCAAGCATGCAGAAGACGAAGACATTTCTCAAGCTCTGCTTCAAAAGATCCCAAGTTCTGTGCTGCCAATGTTCTAGCAGCGTAACATCGTTATTCTTGTAAAACACCACGGCTAATCAGCCGAGTGTGACGGCAGACGGAGAATAAATCCAGTTCCACGCCATCATTCCTGCTTTGGATAAGCCATGCTTGAGGGGATGAAAAGCCGGCATATTTCAACAGTGGAGCTTCTTCTGCTTCAAGATAATGTCTTCCCGGGCTCAGAAGGTTCATCTTTTCCAATGGGAAAATAAACAACGCTCTTATTTAAACCCTTTACCTGATAAACGTAAGAAATGTATGCATCTCAAATGTCATGCTGTTAGAGGAAAATGATCAACATTGGTCTTGTGTGATAGAGCAGAGATAAATGTGTTATTCCTCTTATAACACAGCAATTAAAACACCCAATGAGACGAACTGCCCGAACAGCTGTTCTATGGAGAGCTGTGCCAAGGCAAGCGCCCATCTGAGGGGGCAGAAGAAAACGCTTCAAGGACAATCTCCAAGTATCCCTCAAAACCCTAGAAAGAAATCAATCTCAACTCCTGGGAGTCGCTTGGTCAGGATCGTCCAGCATGGCGAGCAAAGCTCATGCACGGGCAGCAGAGATGAAACGCATCGCCGAGGCCCAGAAGAAATGAGCTGTGTGGAAGGCTTGAACCATCACCACCCCCACTACAGCACCTACCCACACATGCCCAACATGTGGGCATACCTTCAAAGCCTGGACCGGCCTCAGTCACCTCTGGACCCAAAGTCATGGTCATCTTCGACCCTGAAGGATAAACAAATTCTTTTTGAGTTACGTATAATGATGGACCATCTGTGAATGAAGTTCGTTCCTGTTTTCACTTTCATGATAGCAACTGCAAACTGTCATTCCCTCATCAGCCTCTCTTTTTCCCCCCTCTTTCTTGAAGTTAATAAGAAACCACAAACCGTTAAAACAATGGAGCCAAAGACTTACTGACTGTTCCAAGGCACTGCCACTGGAGACTCCTTCTACAAGAAGTCTCCAGTTCTTATGCAAAACCTCCCCATACACTACCGTTCAAAAGTTTGGGGTCACCCAGACAATTTAGTGTTTTCCATGAAAAGTCACACTTTTATTTACCACCATAAGTTGTAAAATGAATAGAAAATATAGTCGAGACATTTTTCTGGCCATTTTGAGCATTTAATCGACCCCACAAATGTGATGCTCCAGAAACTCAATCTGCTCAAAGGAAGGTCAGTTTTATAGCTTCTCTAAAGAGCTCAACTGTTTTCAGCTGTGCTAACATGATTGTACAAGGGTTTTCTAATCATCCATTAGCCTTCTGAGGCAATGAGCAAACACATTGTACCATTAGGCCAAGTTTACATTAGACCGTATCTGTCTCGTTTTCTTCACGGATGCACTGTCCGTTTACATTAAAACGCTGGGAAACGGGAATCCGCCAGGGTCCACGTATTCAATCCAGATCGTGTCTGGTCCGGTGCTGTGTAAACATTGAGAATACGCGGATACGCTGTGCTGAGCTCTAGCTGGCGTCGTCATTGGACAACGGCACTGTGACATCCACCTTCCTGATTCGCTGGCGTTGGTCATGTGACGCGACTGCTGAAAAACGGCGCGGACTTCCGCCTTGTATCACCTTTCATTAAAGAGTATAAAAGTATGAAAATACTGCAAATACTGATGCAAATACTGCCCATTGTGTAGTTATGATGGTCTTTAGGCTTGCCACCCTTCCACTTGCAAGTGGTAAGTGACTTGCGCACAGCGGCTCAGTCCCGAATCACTGCTCGTGCACTACACTCGCGCGCTCTGTGAGCTGCGCAGGGCCAGAGTGCGCACCCTCCAGAGGGCACTCGCTGTTCAGGGCGGAGTGATTTGGAGCGCAGCCGCTGAGGTGGAAGCGATGAGCCGCACTGACACATTTCAACTTACGTGCCGAATTAGTCATGTGATTAACGTATCTGTGTATTGGCGTTGCTGTGTGCACGCGAATCGTGTATTGGCGTTGCTGTGTGCACGCTAATTTTTTTTAAAAACGTTAATCTGATGATCTGCTGATACGGTCTATGTGAAAAAACCCCACCTTAGAACACTGGAGTGAGAGTTGCTGGAAATGGGCCTCTATACACCTATGGAGATATTGCACCAAAAACCAGACATTTGCAGCTAGAATAGTCATTTACCACATTAGCAACGTATAGAGTGGATTTCTGATTAGTTTAAAGTGATCTTCACTGAAAAGAACAGTGCTTTTCTTTCAAAAATAAGGACATTTCAAAGTGACCCCAAACTTTTGAACGGTAGTGTATGAACGACACACTTTTTAACTTGTTTACATCAAGTCCATGCGAATGAACTGTTACTACACAAACGATAACGTATTCGAAAGAGTACGTCAAATCAGCACCTTCTGACCAATCAGATTCAAGAATTCAACATTCCTACGGTATAAATAAAACGTAACGCATAAGATTTCTGTCTTTGCTGTACAGGCGAAAAAGGTTGGTCCAATGCCAGGACCTCTCTGAATAAAAGAATCACTGTCTCTGGTCTTTTTCTATTCTCTTGTCCTCTCCTGACCTCCAGACAGCAATAAAAGATGATCATGTAAATTCAGCCTGTCCATACTGAGCTTCAGCAGCCAGCCAGACTCGCAGTCAAATGACCGCGCACACACACACACGTCTTACATACTGAGCGTCCAGACTGAATGTGCCGACTGGCATCAGAGACAACTTAGTGTCGAGACAAACAGAAGGCCAGGGCAAGGTTTCAGGACAAAGGGGCTGGCTCATTTCCTAGGAACATTTCCTAAAAGGCCATTTCCTTTCAAAGCAAAAAAAAAAAAAAAATTCACAAGACTGAAGACTGCTACACAAAAAGATAACCCTAAAAGAAGATTCCTGATATCAGAACAATTCAGCAGACATCCCCCCCCCCATGGCTACAAGAAAGTAATCTTTATGCACTTTGTTTTTCTTTATTATTATTATTTATTGATACTGAAACAGTAAATGCATTTTTATGCCTCCGTCGATTTTTACGTTGCTGTGTTTTGGTGCTGTCCGTGCGTCCAGCCGAGATTCTTGTTAGCAAACTCTCTCAATCATGAGTGTTTGAATGTTTTCTGGGGAATCATCATTGTAACTAGCAGATGAAGAGACCCAAATAAAAGTTTATAGTAAAATGTCCGCATTGTCCCATTAATCGTTTCCTTCATGTTTTAGGGAAATTATAAGAAAAAAAAAAAAAGAACTAGACTTGCTAGAAGATGCATTCCTGCCAATGCTGCTGGTATTTCCGTTCATTTTCCTTCCGCTTCCGGACTTTCCATCCAGACGTCTCCAGCCCAGATCCCAGCACTTCCCAGGGGATGCCCAGACATTCCCAAGTCAGCTGCAAGATACAGTTTTCCATCCAGTAGCATGTCCCTCATAAATCTTCACCAGGAACCAACCAGACGGCATCCTTGTAAGGTGCCCAAACCACCTTCTCTCATTTCCGTTAGTTGTACTTGCCTTATTCTGTCAGTCACCACCTACAGATTGTGACCATATCAGAGGACAGAGATGACCAGGAAACAGAACTGTCCACAAACTGAGCTCCTGCTTCACCACCACAGACTGAAACACCGTTGTTCACGTCAGGTCTGCTAATGTGAAATCCCATCCAAATCAGCTACACATATTTTTAAAAATCTAATCTGTGTGGTTCAGTAGAGATAGTACCATAATGTCACTCAATTCCATTCCCTAGACCTTAATATGATCTTTAGTCAGAAATACTGACCCTAGAGATTAGCTAGTACAGTAAATGGTCCTGAGTGGTGGTCCAATAAATTTTGGATCAAAGTAAGTTGGTCCAATCTGGTCAAGTAAATTAAAAATAAATAAAAATTGATGACAAGTAGGGGCGGCACGGTGGTGTAGTGGTTAGCGCTGTCGCCTCACAGCAAGAAGGTCTGGGTTCGAGCCCCGGGGCCGGCGAGGGCCTTTCTGTGTGGAGTTTGCATGTTCTCCCCGTGTCCGCGTGGGTTTCCTCCGGGCGCTCCGGTTTCCCCCACAGTCCAAAGACATGCAGGTTAGGTTAACTGGTGACTCTAAATTGACCGCAGGTGTGAATGTGAGTGTGAATGGTTGTCTGTGTCTATGTGTCAGCCCTGTGATGACCTGGCGACTTGTCCAGGGTGAACCCCGCCTTTCGCCCGTAGTCAGCTGGGATAGGATCCAGCTTGCCTGCGACCCTGTAGAAGGATAAAGCGGCTAGAGATGATGAGATGAGATGATGACAAGTGGGAAAGAATTGGCCCATGTCTATCCAAATTAGCAATACATTAAGTAAATACAAAAGTTACACTTCTTTATACAGATTTCTTCATATCTATGCGATTCTAACAAATACTGTATTTTGTACCCCAACGGAAACTATAGACCCCTTCGCAGTAAACGTCATTCAAACGAAAGCGGAAATTGCGCGCGCAGCCTGGACCCAAAAAAGACTCAGAAATGCCTAGTTGTTGTGTTGTCGGGTGTCAGAATCGTAGCAGTGATGGGGTTAAAATGTTCAGAATTCCAGCAGGATCTCACCCATTCCAAAAAAAATCACCGACGTCTATGGCTACAAGCCATCAAACGTGTAGACTGGGATGAAAGCACCATCAAAAACGCGCGGGTTTGCAGCGCCCACTTCATCACAGGTAAGATCAGGCTATTTATTAAATCTTTCTTTTTTATTCTTTCTAGTCTTCGTTTATTGATGTAGCAAAATACTTTGGTAACGTTTGTCTGATTAGCTGGTCATAGTTACACAATGTAATGAATATTGTTAGCATGCTAACTTAGCTTTGCATGCAGTTTTGTTTGTAGGAGAGGTCTCGCTTGACTCAAGCAGTCCAGATTTTGCGCCATCATTATTTGTGTATGCCGAAAATCACAATTTTAAAGCAAGGATAGAAAGGTAAAATTGTGTGCCCTCATTCTAAATGCCAACTTGCGTTGACTGCTCTAACCTAGCTCCCGTCCCGTTCAGTTTCATTTCCGCTCTCTGCCTCTCGCTTTTTACGCAGCTCTGATTTCTCTTAGCTGCACTCTTTACACTATCATTCCTTTCATGCCATCACCTCCTGCAAATTGCTGTTTAGTGTTGGTATTTGCTGTTGTAGCTAAAGCCACATTGCCATCACATCACTGGCATAATTTGATTAAAACAAAATGAATATGAATGTCCCATTGTTAATCAAGTTGTACATGCCCGCACATAACATAATCATATGCGTCTAAAGACTTGTAGGCACGAAGTTTGTCGTGGGTGTACACTGAAGTCTTGTCAATAAGGTACGAGTATATATCTGGCCATTGTATACCAGGGAACTTACTAACATCGTCCGTCCACTCTTTAATTAAATGCGGATCCGGTAGGCGATGTCCACTTGTTAGAGTTAACTTATTTATGTAGCATTCTCGATCTTGTAACGACAACTGTTTGGCATAATCTGACAGCTCATAATGCCGGTCTATGGGCAGCGCCATTGTTTCTGGGTCCAGGCTGCGCGCGCATCCTGGCAACGGTCGGTTTGTTTACAAACATGCGAAGGGGTCTATAGGGCTGTTCACACGGTACATATTTGCATCGATGCTGCACCGATGTATTTTGTTGCGATACATCTTACACCGGTGTAAATTTTGTGGAGCGTTCACACGTCACAAACCTGCTTACTAGAGAGAAGCGTGTTAGCACCGGTGCAGACCCACTTGCGGTCACACGGCAGTTTTTGCGACCGTGCTATACGATAGTAATAATGCGGAAATGAAACATGCGCATGCGTGAAAATGTACTTCCTTTTCCCGGTTGTCATGGCATCACCAAGCTCCGGGAAAACAATGTGGATAAAGACACCAGTGTTGCCAGATACTGCTGACGTTTTCCAGCCCAAAATATGTTCAAATCCACCAAAATGCACTTAAAACCACACAATCTGGCAACACTGGAAGACACACGGTTCTGTTGTTGATATTCGCCATTTTGGAAGCACAAAATACCAGGATGCAAATTATGCAGTGCCCGTATGTAATCAACTCTCCTCACGCGTAGCGAGTCTACCCCTGTAGCGTTCAGACGTCCCATTTTATATCGGTGCTGCCCCGCAAACTAGCATTTACTCCGGAGTAAATTTCTTAAACCACCTCCCGAGCAGGGTTAGATTTGCACCGGTTTAAGCAGCTTTCAGGGGCGACACCGGTATAACTTTGTACCGTGTGAACGCTCTACCGGGGCGGCCCCGGTGCTACAGCGGAGTAAAGGTTGCCGTGTGAACACCCCTTATCATGCAACAATGCATGATTGTTTTCATGCACTGAAAACTATGCGTTTCCTTTTCCACATGGACTCCGATATGGAAAGCAGAGGTCCGACAGCTCTCCCTTTTCTGTCCTCATGCGACTTGCACATCCTAACTTTAGGTTCGCTCGTCAAAATAAAGGCAAACAAAAGAGTCCAGTCCAGAAACTGTGGTCCTGGAGGTCTGTCTCAGGCCAAACTCGTGCTAAAATCGCACGCCGGAATCAAACCAGTATATCAGATGGTCCCTCAGGGCTAGACACGCGATCCATCACTATCTACCATCTTTAAGTATCGAGTAGTGCTGGCTGGCTGACCACAACCCCAAGCAATTTCTTGATGTGGCCATGCAATGTGTGAGATCTCTCCATCTGATACTGCACTACTCCCTGCTGAGAAAGAATCGCAAACATGAAATATTTGCACAAGTTGGGGTTGGAACGGTCTCCAGTGGGGAGGAAAAAATTGAGGGAGATTGTATTTCAGGAATATGTTCCACAAATCTGCTAAAACAGCAAGTGGTTTTCTTTTTTTCCTGATGCCTGTTTCAAGTAGGCAACATTCAGCCATAGTAAATTCAAACCAATGGCACAGAGACCCGTCAATCAAACTGTGACTGCTAGGTTTTCAACTGAACATGCTAAACTTATGGTGGAATAATTAAGGAATTTTTTAAAAAGGTGATGAATCTCTCAATACTCAGAATCCAAAAAAAAAAAAGTTGAAAACAATAGGAGATAAAACAAATGCAACTTCATGCCTTTACATGAAGGCGTTGATGTGGCCTCTGTGCCGGTCAATCCCAGCAATCAAGGCATGGCCTCTGTGCCCATTAGTCCCAATGAAGGGGCGCAGCTTATTTACGTCAAGCACAGTAAAGGGCATGTGACCTCAGTAGCCATCGGTCGCAGAAAAGGAGACGTGGCTTGTGCCCATCAGTACCAGTGAAGGTGTACCCTTTGTGCCCGTCAGTGCAAGGAAAACCGATGAAGTCCGTCCAATTAAAGGTGGTGTGGCCTTTGTGCCCGTTAGTGGCTGTGAAGGTGGTGTGTCCTTATTAGCCATCAGTCTCACTAAAGGAGGAGTGGCATCTGTGCCCATCTATTGCAGTGAAGGAGGCTGGGCCTATGTGACAATCAATCCAAATAAAGGCAGCATGGCCTCTGAACGTCAGTCCACCAAAGTTATGGCCTTTCTGCTCATGTATCCTCGTGATGGAGGAATGGTCTCAGTATGAGTCAATCCCAATAAAGGTGGCATAACCTGTGTGCCAGTCAGTCTGAGGAAAGATGGGATTGCCTTTGTGACAGACAGCCAGAAAAAGAGGTGTTTCCTCAGTACCCAGGATTCCAAATAAAGCTGGAGCGCCCATTCCACAGGTTTGTTGCTGTAAAAGAGGTGTGGCTTCTGTGCCCATCAGTTCAAGTAAAGGTATGATCTTGGTATCCATTTGTTCCAGTGAAGGTGGTGTGGCCTCTGCCACCTTCAGTCCGAAGAAAGTCAGTCCAAGTTAAGGAAGCATGGTTTTAGTGCCCATCATTCCTAGTGAAGGAGGTGTGGCCTTTGTGCCCATTAGACCAAGTGTGGTCTTGGTATCTATTAGTTCCAGTGAATGAGGTGTGGCCTCTGTGCACTACAGTGCAAAGAAAAGAGGCGTGGCCTCTGTGAAAGACAGTCCGAAAAAGGATGCATGGCTTCAGTGTCTGTAATTCCCAGTGAAGGAGGTGTGGCCTCTGCACATCAGTCTAGTTAAAGGAGGTGCGGTTTCAGGACCCATTAGTTCCAGTGAAGGAGGTGTGGCCTCTGTACCCTACAGCTCCAAGAAAAGCGTGGTGGCTTCTGTGAAAAACAGTCTGAAAATTGTATTCCCAGTGAAGGAGGTGTGGCCTCTGCACCTGTCAATCCAGTTAAATGAGGTGTGGTTTCAGGACCCATTAGTTCCAGTGAAGGAGGTGTGGCCTCTGTACCCTACAGCTCCAAGAAAAGAGTGGCGGCTTCTGTGAAAAACAGTCTGAAAATTGTATTCCCAGTGAAGGTGGTGTGGCCTCTACACCTGTCAGTCCAGTTAAAGGAGGTGTGGTTTCAGGACCCATTAGTTCCAGTGAAGGAGGTGTGGCCTCTGTACCCTACAGCTCCAAGAAAAGAGGAGTGGCTTCTGTAAAAAAACAGTCTGAAAAGTGTATTCCCAGTGAAGGTGGTGTGGCCTCTGCACCTGTCAATCCAGTTAAAGGAGGTGTGGTTTCAGGACCCATTAGTTCCAGTAAAGGAGGTGTGGCCTCTGTACCCTACAGCTCCAAGAAAAGAGTGGCTTCTGTAAAAAACAGTCTGAAAATTGTATTCCCAGTGAAGGTGGTGTGGCCTCTGCACCTGTCAGTCCAGTTAAAGGAGGTGTGGTTTCAGGACCCATTAGTTCCAGTAAAGGAGGTGTGGCCTCTGTACCCTACAGCTCCAAGAAAAGAGTGGCTTCTGTAAAAAACAGTCTGAAAAGTGTATTCCCAGTGAAGGAGGTGTGGCCTCTGCACCTGTCAATCCAGTTAAAGGAGGTGTGGTTTCAGGACCCATTAGTTCCAGTAAAGGAGGTGTGGCCTCTGTACCCTACAGCTCCAAGAAAAGAGGAGTGGCTTCTGTAAAAAAACAGTCTGAAAAGTGTATTCCCAGTGAAGGTGGTGTGGCCTCTGCACCTGTCAATCCAGTTAAAGGTGGTGTGGTTTCAGGACCCATTAGTTCCAGTAAAGGAGGTGTGGCCTCTGTACCCTACAGCTACAAGAAAAGAGTGGCGGCTTCTGTGAAAAACAGTCTGAAAATTGTATTCCCAGTGAAGGAGGTGTGGCCTCTGCACCTGTCAATCCAGTTAAAGGTGGTGTGGTTTCAGGACCCATTAGTTCCAGTAAAGGAGGTGTGGCCTCTGTACTGGTCAGTCCAGTCAAAGGAGGTGTGGCCTCTATGTCCATCAATCACAGTGAAGGAGGTGCAGCCCATATGCCCGTCATTCCCAGTGACTTGAAGCATTTCCTCTGTGGCCTCGAGTCCCACTGACTTTGTTTACTGAACTCAAACATTGCACAATACCGAATAATGCTGTACTGCAGCCTGTTGTAAATTAAAACGATGGCATTCATTTCAACCCTTTGTTTAAAAAGAAAAAAGGGCATCCGTGTCTACAGTAGGGAGCATGAAAAGGGGCAGCCAACTGCGAGCGCCTCAGTCTGACATCCATGAGTGAACTGGGATGTGTTATTCTCCAAAGCCTGATATTTACTGCTCACTCAGGATCACTTCATGGCTAGTTAATTAGCACTCGGTGTATTGGCTCGTATCCTGCAGCCCGCAGGCCAATTTCACCACCACCACAGAAAACAGATGTGCCTGTGTGTGTGTGTGTGTGAGAGAGAGAGAGAGAGAGAGAGAGTGAGAGAAAGCATGTGTACATACTTACAGTTCAACACTGCAACTTTCTGCTGTTCAACTCCGCTATGGTTCAAACAGAAACAAACACACGGGATCGGAGTAATCCCAAAAAGGAGGCTGTTATATTAAAAACTGCAACAGGAGGAAAAATACCACACATTCCAACTGTTGATTCGTACCAAGACACAATTTTAAAATTTGTTCCGAGCGTCATCGCGTGCGTTTTAGATCCGTGATCAAACCTGACGTTTATTAAGACAGCTGCGACTTGAATACAGGGATACGAAGACAAACTCATGGCACAGAATAAGAAAACTTGATAATCTAGCTCAAGCTGTAATTTGTCCCAGACAATGCTTTGTTGTTTTTATTATGATGTGAAATAGCGAAAGAAGCTGAGAGACTCATAGATGGAGGGATGGCGAGGAATTCCCTGGTGCTGAGAGACTGGTCAGTGTTTACAAACAAGTTGATTCTTTAAAGATGGAGGCACAGGGCTGGATGACACCAATGACTTCAGAATCCACTTCTAAACATTTCTGTACAAAATACGCAGATTAAGAAAGAAAGGCGGGCATCGCACAAGAACAGCAGAGTAAATTTAACTTCCTGGCTTGTTCTTCAGCAGGATCAGAGCGCAGGTTCGGCAGTCATACAGCACCGCAGCCGGAGAAGGCAAAACGTAAAGTGTTTAAGAGCTGGGATTTGAGCTCATGATGTTCTGTGCAGCTGTATCTCTCTGTCCACAGATCTGTGTATGTACAACCCTGATTCCAAAAAAATTGGGACAAAGTACAAACTGTAAATAAAAACGGAATGCAATAATTTACAAATCTCAAAAACTGATATTGTATTCACAATAGAACATAGACAACATATCAAATGTCGAAAGTGAGACATTTTGAAATTTCATGCCAAATATTGGCTCATTTGAAATTTCATGACAGCAACACATCTCAAAAAAGTTGGGACGGGGCAATAAGAGGCTGGAAAAGTTAAAGGTACAAAAAAGGAACAGCTGGAGGACCAAATTGCAACTCATTAGGTCAACTGGCAATAGGTCATTAACATGACTGGGTATAAAAAGAGCATCTTGGAGTGGCAGCGGCTCTCAGAAGTAAAGATGGGAAGAGGATCACCAATCCCCCTAATTCTGCACCGACAAATAGTGGAGCAATATCAGAAAGGAGTTCGACAGTGTAAAATTGCAAAGAGTTTGAACATATCATCATCTACAGTGCATAATATCATCAAAAGATTCAGAGAATCTGGAAGAATCTCTGTGCGTAAGGGTCAAGGCCGGAAAACCATACTGGGTGCCCGTGATCTTCGGGCCCTTAGACGGCACTGCATCACATACAGGCATGCTTCTGTATTGGAAATCACAAAATGGGCTCAGGAATATTTCCAGAGAACATTATCTGTGAACACAATTCACCGTGCCATCCGCCGTTGCCAGCTAAAACTCTATAGTTCAAAGAAGCCGCCGTATCTAAACGTGATCCAGAAGCGCAGACGTCTTCTCTGGGCCGAGGCTCATTTAAAATGGACTGTGGCAAAGTGGAAAACTGTTCTGTGGTCAGACGAATCAAAATTTGAAGTTCTTTATGGAAATCAGGGACGCCGTGTCATTCGGACTCAAGAGGAGAAGGACGACCCAAGTTATCATCAGCGCTCAGTTCAGAAGCCTGCATCTCTGATGGTATGGGGTTGCATTAGTGTGTGTGGCATGGGCAGCTTACACATCTGGAAAGACACCATCAATGCTGAAAGGTATATCCAGGTTCTAGAGCAACATATGCTCCCATCCAGACGACGTCTCTTTCAGGGAAGACCTTGCATTTTCCAACATGACAATGCCAAACCACATACTGCATCAATTACAGCATCATGGCTGCATAGAAGAAGGGTCCGGGTACTGAACTGGCCAGCCTGCAGTCCAGATCTTTCACCCATAGAAAACATTTGGCGCATCATAAAACGGAAGATACGACAAAAAAGACCTAAGACAGTTGAGCAACTAGAATCCTACATTAGACAAGAATGGGTTAACATTCCTATCCCTAAACTTGAGCAACTTGTCTCCTCAGTCCCCAGACGTTTACAGACTGTTGTAAAGAGAAAAGGGGATGTCTCACAGTGGTAAACATGGCCTTGTCCCAACTTTGAGATGTGTTGTTGTCATGAAATTTAAAATCACCTCATTTTTCTCTTTAAATGATACATTTTCTCAGTTTAAACATTTGATATGTCATCTATGGTCTATTCTGAATAAAATATGGAATTTTGAAACTTCCACATCATTGCATTCCGTTTTTATTTACAATTTGTACTTTGTCCCAACTTTTTTGGAATCGGGGTTGTATGCAGTGTGTGTAATGTCGTTAACACAGTGTCTAGCTTGTGTGTATATATAAGCAATGCATCGCACCTCCAGTGGCCATCACTTCCTGTATAGCATGTACACCCTGAAAGCTGTGTGCGCGCACGAGAGACATCACACTCCGTATGTAGCCCTTGTGTGTGTATAAGTAGTGTGTGTGAGGTCACACCCACAGCGTCTAGCTTTTGTGTATGTATAAGCAACGCGTGTCACACCTCCAGTGTCCATTATTTCCTGTATATCACACACACTGCTATGTGAGCATACGGTACCTCGTGGATGGAGCGTGCAGCCGGTTTGTCCTGCTGGTTGGCGAGGATGAGGAAGGGCAGGGTGCAGAGCTGTGGGTGCTGCAGGGCCGAGTGCAGCTCTGTACGCGCCGCCTCCAGATCCTCGTCAGATGAAGCGCTGTCTAACACAAACACCACGCCCTGAGAGCCCTGATAGTAACGGCTCCAGTACTTCTTAATGGAGTCAGCTCCTGAGAAATGCACAAAACACACAGACACACCATGCACTGTTTAATAGAGAAGCGCTTATAGACGAAATCATCATTGTGAAACATCGTCTTTACCTTTATCTTTCTGCTTTATCTGCCATGATATTACAAGCAATGATTTCTTACGATCAGTCCAATTGTTTACAATGCAGTAAAGTGACGAATACAAAAATGATCGTCTCGAATGATTCCTCGGACCAACCCGATAGTGTGCATCGTGGAGGTTTCTTCAGTTCCTACATGCAAGTAGTTCCTGTTTACTGTTCGATGCAAAAACAAAAGTTGTAGTTTTATCTTATCCTGTCATATATGACCTTTCATTAACTGTGTATAGAGATGTTATGAAGAAAAATAAAGCCTGGAAGGAAGTAGCAGAGGTCACTGGTGCCTTTTGGTTTTATTTATTTAAAAAAAAAAAAAACTTAACTCAAAATAGAACTGCATCTAATCCCTATGTATATAAAAATAAAGCCTGAAAACATGTGTAACGTTAACAAGTTGCACAAAACATTCTGGCAGCGGACTGATGGTGGAAAGTGCAGAGAGACTTTCGACATAATTCTAGTATTAATGTAGCTGGACAGTATTGACGGGTGTGGGGGGTTGAACTGAACTTCTCTTTCCCAATGTTCACTCCGGCTCTTGCGTTATGTATTTTTATGACTCCGAGCCGGCGTGCCAGCTCCGGCTCCGGGGGCCTGTGTACGGGGGAGCTGGGTCCAGAGGAAGAGGCTCTCGCTGCTGCGGCGTGTTTTCTTTAAAGTCGACCCTGAGAGAGTATTAAAATGATTTCTTCTGATGGCCAGTCTACAGCACAGTTCAAATGCGCCCGCTTTTACAGTGCACATATGGTTTCTCTTGCGCCGAGCAATTTCAGAGGGGTACAAAAATGCGGCCACCAAGACGCATAGACGCAGCATGGCTTTGGTTAGAAGGACTTGCCGGGGGGGTGGGGGTGGGGGTGTGCCCCAAACCCAAAACTGTGAATAAACTAAGCCTGAAGCGCCTCCAACCTCTCAGAACATAATGAACTATATTAATCACAAACTCACTACAGCTCTTTCCGTTTACACGGAGTGACAGCTCCAGAAAACATCTCCAGACCCGTGCTAGTCATCCTCACGCTCCACAGATTTATCTCCCATTTTACTTCATTTATATTTATGTATTCTTTTTCAGACTTCTTAAATGTGGCGAGCAGTGAAGGAACGGGATCAGTTAGCGTGATCCCACTGGCGTGATTTATTTAAACCAGTTCTTACAGGCGTTTGGTGGAAAGCTGGAGGAATTTGTAAAGCCGTGTTGATGTATGATGCATTCTGTCAGTCTTTCCCATGATCCAACTCGCGACCTCACAAAAAGCTCAGAACGGGACGATGAACCCGAATCCGGTGCGTCACAGCACTGAAGTACTACAGCGAGCGAAGCACGAGTGGAAAAAAAATAAATAAATATTATATATATATATATATATATATATATATATATATATATATATATATATATATACACACACACACACACACACACACACACACAAAGCCCTCAGTATTTGTGGGGGTTAGGGACCGAACATGGCCGCGAATAAGCCAAAATCAAAATCGCGAATACTTGTAACCCCCCCCATAAAACTTGATGCCGTAGTGACGAGCCACTGCCACAAAACTCTTCCCTTCCTTTAGCATATCGAGAAGTCCTACCTTCTCCTACAGCGTCATTACCTTCTTCTGCCGCTTAGGTTCCTTGGCAGGAGCCTTAGAAGATGCAGAGCGTTTAGGAGCCATTGTAGGGCGTAAAAATTATTCAAAAATACCAAGAACGCACAACACGTGAACAAGTCTGAACTACGGGAACCGCGAGACTGTACTGTACAATGCGCTCATTCGTATCAGCCAATGAGCAGCAGCCCGCCATTCAAACTTCAGCCAATAGCAAGCGAGCATTTGGCTCCGAGAATGTAGCAGTGCATAAACGTTCGATATGTTCGCCGCAAATGACCGCGAATCACTGAGATTTCGCGAATGTATAGGAGATATGTTCTATATAAAATCCTGCGAATATGTGAATTCGCAAATACTGAACCGCGAATAGGCGGGGGTCTACTGTGTGTGTGTGTGTGTATATATATATATATATATATATATATATATATATATATATATATATATATATATATATAAAGTGCTGTCAAGCGATTAAAATATTTAATCGCGATTAATGTCGCGACAGTCATAGTTAACTCGCGATTAATTGCAATTTAATCACACATTTTTGTCAAATAAAAAACCATTGTAATTCTCTTATCAGCATAAAAAAGTGAATAGGCTTGCCTTGTACCAATGCTTTTTTAATTGCAAAGCATAACACGTCTTGACAGCCACTGCAAAGTGAAACCTAAGCCGAGCACCGGCGCGGGACTAGCAAGAGAACCATGAGCGAAATGATCTACTGTTTGAGTTAGTCTACAACTCTAATCAGAGAGATAGGTTACACAGTGACGGTAGGCTTGACATGCTTGATTATAATATAAAGTACACTATTATATTAAGTTTAAGTTGTTCGTTGATAAATATTGCATTGAATCTGATCTTTACTGTTTCAGCTCACTTAACACATTTTGTACTTTTACACTTTCTGCCTGTTGATGCGTCGCGCTGTCCAATCAGAGGCGGCCAAATTTGCATATTACAGGAAGGATTTCTGGGATAGCATTGAGTTTACAGTTCAGAGGGATCTGGCTTCTTTAGACGCTGTCTTCTTAAAACTGAATGAATATTTAAAAAGAGCCAAATGAGCCAGTCTTTTGAACGGCTCTTTTCAAAGAACGGATCACAAAGATGCGGATCCCATCAAAGAGCCATAAATCCCATCTCTACTTGCTCGCCCTGCCCGCGCTGGTTCTTGGGGGGGGGGCGCAGAGGACTCTGGCTGTGTGGGGCGTGGCATTACAGTCTAGCTGCTATTGGTTTTCTAAGCAAAGTCTCTGTTCCAAGTTCCTGGCAGTTTCAAAAGCTTATGAAAAACCTACATCATGCCACAGAGCGTTAATCTCGCGATAAAAAAAATTATCGCCGTTAAAATTGAGTCAAGTTAACGTGTTAATAACGCGACATTTTTGACAGCACTAATATATATATATATATACACATACACACACACACACACACATTTATTTGCCAAACCACCAGACAAGAACCAGCTCCTACATACTGCCCAGTCCTGGAAACCTAAACTTTTCAAATGCATCACCATATTTGTACCTTCGACATAAAATCAAGTCACTGCCCAACATTCCGTTTTGTCCTCACAGATAAAATACATCAGTCTGGGAACGTCTTCATTTTCTCACGTTTAACCCTTAACCACGAGTTCACCATTACTAATAGCAGGAGAGGTGAGTGAGAGCTGGAATTTTTGTGGAATTGTTTCCACTAACTTGTGTATTCCTGTTCTGAAAAGACCCTCGTCCATGCACGCAAACTAAAATCATTCGAGGTTGTACTTCAGCCAGCTTGTGTACTGCATTGAGTTTCATCACACCACAATGAAGCGCATTAGGTTTAAATAGAGCTACGTACCAAATTAAACCTCATTTTGCTAAAGTCAATAAGAAGGTAGGATTCATTTTCTTTCTCTGCTTACTGAAGCTCCTTTTCAACTTAAACTATAAATAAAAATCAAGACAAAATCTGTTCATCACAGGTTACTTATTTGTGCAGAACTTTATTTGATTTTTATTGTATTACGCCAACGCAAGATGGCTGCCGCATGTATTCGTGGCTGTTTGGAGCGTAGCTCATGTACGTCCTCAAATATTAATGTGACGCATCCACAAGATCAGCATAAATAGTGGGGGCAGTATGGGACACTATGTCCTCGACTGAATAAAGAAACTAAAATTGTGTCTCAAATCACATCATCGTGTCTTGGACTACTCCATTCTGTTCTTGAGCATCACTGGCCAGGTTTCATGTCATCTCATTTCACCTTCAAACCTACAGAAAGGTCTGTTATGCGTACCAGCGTTCTGGATTTTCTCAGTTCGTAAATATTTTCGAATGCAAGTTCTGACGTTTCAATTGGAGATGCAGCTCATGACAATCACGATGACGGCAGGAATTTTGGAGAGAAACAGAGCTTGTTTAAATGTCGCCATGCATGAAATCACTAAAAACATTTCCAAACTCCACTGGGACATTTTGGTGCTGATGAGCCATCTAGAGAATGCCGCTTATAAACAGGTGAGTGTGTGAACATCAGTCGTATTGCTGCGGTTTCTGTATACACACGTAAAGTCACATGTCAAGTATAAATAAACCAGCCTGAAGGAAGATTTAGGAAAGTCCTCTCTCTTCTCACTGCTCCACAAAACACTCATTTTCCAACAAGCAATAACTAACTTTCCACAAGACCGAACGGAAACACTTAGAGAACGTACAGTGCAAAGAATCAGGTTTCCTTTAAAGATCAAGTCATTAAATTTTATGAAGGTTCACGTACGGAAAACCTGAATAAGCAACAAACAGCATCAACTGAATGCTTAACCATTAATGATGGCGTTTATGGTTTATTTATAAGACGATATGAAGTGGTTTTGTTTCTCACTGCTGCTTCATGTTACCACTTCTCAGACTCCGAACACATGAGACAGTGGTTTTGAATTTGGAGAGAATAAACGCATACTTCTCAGTCCATTTATCTTTCAACATTGTTTTCATAATTGAAGGGTTTTTACTTTTACCATGTCTTCACATCATTAATCAGACCACAGAGAGTAAATTTATTTTTTTTTAAATCTCTGAAAATCTGTATTTAAACAAACAACTCTGATCTGTGTACAGTTTAATAATTTCCATAAACGTATGTAATTAGCCACGACAGAGAATGTTACAGAACCTGTGATGGTTAACGTTTAATTTACGTTATCAAAGTTCCCAAAGTTGCTGAACAGAGGGTTTTTAAAAAAGTATTTTTTCGAAATCATTGCTTTAACTCGTATGGTTTGATCCACTAAAATGAAAAACGCCAAAATCCACCAATTCCTTCCACTGGATGTTTTCTGTCTGGACCTTGTTTTTTTGTTTGTTTGTTTTTCTTTTCCTCCATCTTAATTTTTGTTTTTCCCTCTAAATTAAAGAAGTTTAACATCTCAATCAAGGTACAGGACTCTCCAGGTTGGCATGTCTTTTTGAATGTGTTGGCTCACGTGGAATACCAAGAACTGGAGCACTCATTTTTGTGTCGGTCTCTTGAGACCCTCCATTGACTCGACCAGGTTCCAAAAAAGATCTCTACAGTTCCCACTATTTCCTTTTTTGCTCTGGATTAGCCGTGATCGGTTTATCTGCCCGTCTCTGCATGGATGTTTTTATCCATGCAAGGACATCTCGGTGAATGTTTATCACCACATGATTCTTTTTTCTGTTTGTTTGTTTATGGCTTGGCGCCTCCCAACATCGCTGATCTGCTCAGACAGAGGACCGCTGAGATCTTCAGATCTGCTGATTTTGGCTGAAGCTCAAAGGTGACCGTGTTTTTGCAGTCACTGCACCGAGGCTGCTCTCATCTTACCATTCAGTGCTCGTCGGATTCCTGTATCCCATTCATCTGCGCCAACGGGATCGGAGAGTCATCGCTTTCACCAGCAACCAGGGAAGTCCTTTCAACATCCTTCACCCTGTGACTCACCGTCGTGAAAAATCTCACCACTTCTCAACTCAAATTTTGTGAAACTCATTTATTGCTCTGTTATGTTTAAGATTTTGTTTAAAGCTCCAGAAAATCTAAAAATAACTGCTGAGAACTGTTCATGATGTCTAAATGCCCGAGGGCATAATCTTGGGTAAAGCTTGCAGAAGCTCTCACCAACCACACGGCTGAGGTTTATTCCTTCCTCAACGCCTTGATCAAAACTACACCCCACTGCTTGAATGGGGACTTTCTCAAAATTAGCAAAGCAACTCGAAAAAAAATCTGACACATAACCAGGGGTGGGTGATATATTTCCATATCATATCACAATTCTCAAGAACGTTACTAAGATACACGTTAAGCTTCACAATATTTAGTTGGACGAAGAAACTTCCAGCAAAACAAAGCAGTGGAAAATCTTAACCGGATTTTAATTTTATTTAAAATATAGAAACAAAAACAATTTCACAGATTTAAAGATTAGTTCATAATCAAATCAGCTGCTTCTGGTAAATTTTTCATCATTTAAAAAAAAAAAAAAGGATATCCATAATATTTCAAAAAATGTATCGTGACATCATTTATCATGATGGATATAATTTAGTCACATTGCCCAGCCCTATGCTCAACTGTAGCCTCCTGTAATAATTCTATAATTTGGTAGACGTCATGTCCTCCATATTTATTGGCACCCTAAATGAAACATACAGAAATACAAACAACATACAGGAAGTTCTAGTGCATATTTATTTTATCCAGTGTTTTCCCCAGAAAATTAAAGCCGTAAGTTCTGGCATGATAACACACAGACAATCGAGCACCAACAGCGCAAAAGCAAGCAGCAAAGACGCGACGTGAAACTAGGGGGGTGCGGGGGCATGCCTGCCCGGAAAATGTTTTGAAAATCGATGCTCTCAGGTGCATTTTCAGGGTCTCTGATGTTTTAGATAGAGGATTATAGGATCAATTTCAGCAGTGTTTCAAGGATTTCTGACCTAAATAGTATTAACGTAAACACATTTGAAATTTCAGCTTAAAAGTTCAACATGCAAGTTAAACTGTTTTGTTATAGATTACTGAGGTCTATGATAGATCGAAAATCTACGGGGATCCCTTACAGTGGGGCAAAAAAGTATTTAGTCAGCCACCAACTGTGCAAGTTCTCCCACTTAAAAAGATGAGAGAGGCCTGTAATTTTCATCATAGGTACACTTCAACTATGAGACAGAATGAGAAAAAAAATCCAGAAGATCACATTGTCTGATTTTTAAAGAATTTATTTGCAAATTATGGTGGAAAATAAGTATTTGGTCAATAACAAAAGTTCATCTCAATACTTTGTTATATACCCTTTGTTGGCAATGACAGAGGTCAAACGCTTTCTGTGAGTCTTCACAAGGTTTTCACACACTGTTGCTGGTATTTTGGCCCATTCCTCCATGCAGATCTCCTCTAGAGCAGTGATGTTTTGGGGCTGTCGCTGGGCAACACGGACTTTCAACTCCCTCCAAAGATTTTCTATGAGGTTGAGATCTGGAGACTGGCTAGGCCACTCCAGGACCTTGAAATGCTTCTTACGAAGCCACTCCTTCGTTGCCCGGGTGGTGTGTTTGGGATCATTGTCATGCTGAAAGACCCAGCCACGTTTCATCTTCAATGCCCTTGCTGATGGAAGGAGGTTTTCACTCAGAATCTCACGATACATGGCCCCATTCATTCTTTCCTTTACACGGATCAGTCGTCCTGGTCCCTTTGCAGAAAAACAGCCCCAAAGCATGATGTTTCCACCCCCATGCTTCACAGTAGGTATGGTGTTCTTTGGATGCAACTCAGCATTCTTTCTCCTCCAAACACAACCAGTTGAGTTTTTACCAAAAAGTTCTATTTTGGTTTCATCTGACCATATGACATTCTCCCAATCCTCTTCTGGATCATCCAAATGCTCTCTAGCAAACTTCAGACGGGCCTGGACATGTACTGGCTTAAGCAGGGGGACACGTCTGGCACTGCAGGATTTGAGTCCCTGGCAGCGTAGTGTGTTACTGATGGTAGCCTTTGTTACTTTGGTCCCAGCTCTCTGCAGGTCATTCACTAGGTCCCCCTGTGTGGTTCTGGGATTTTTGCTCACCGTTCTTGTGATCATTTTGACCCCACGGGGTGAGATCTTGCGTGGAGCCCCAGATCGAGGGAGATTATCAGTGGTCTTGTATATCTTCCATTTTCTAATAATTGCTCCCACAGTTGATTTCTTCACACCAAGCTGCTTACCTATTGCAGATTCAGTCTTCCCAGCCTGGTGCAGGTCTACAATTTTGTTTCTGGTGTCCTTTGACAGCTCTTTGGTCTTGGCCATAGTGGAGTTTGGAGTGTGACTGTTTGAGGTTGTGGACAGGTGTCTTTTATACTGATAACGAGTGGAGGACAGAGGAGCCTCTTAAAGAAGAAGTTACAGGTCTGTGAGAGCCAGAAATCTTGCTTGTTTGTAGGTGACCAAATACTTATTTTACCGAGGAATTCACCAATTAATTCATTAAAAATCCTACAATGTGATTTCCTGGATTCTTTCCCCCCATTCTGTCTCTCATAGTTGAAGTGTACCTATGATGAAAATTACAGGCCTCTCTCATCTTTTTAAGTGGGAGAACTTGCACAATTGGTGGCTGACTAAATACTTTTTTGCCCCACTGTATCTATGATCAAGTCGTGTTGTAACAAAAATGTGCATGAAAATATGACCAGTGGTTTGCTCCATCTTATGCAATCCAATGAAGAGAATCGATCATCATGACCTCCTGTTGATCACAAAGGGATCTGAACCTAAGACCTGCCACCTTAAAATAAGTTGCTGTATTACTGTAACTGTAATGATTTAGAATGCTTCTGATGCAATTACCATAATATATGTATAACTAAGATACACTGAAAAGAAAAGTCAGGCATCTGCATATTATAAAGTTTAAATTTTGGCACTTTATTAAATGGACTAGATTAAGATTAAAACATTTAAAGGAAAAAAAACTTAATTCATACATTTAAGTTTGCGGAAAGATTATGTACTTAAACACATTCATGAAGAGAATTTGCTACTAAGTGTCAAATGTAGCATAATTGCGAATAATAATGATGAGCGTATTTGGCAGTGTGATGTCACGGTGAGCCTTTAACAAAAGAATAATCCGGAGCTGCCTTTTGTTAAATGGATCCCAGTGATGTCACACTGCCAAAAATGCTTATGATTATTATTTGAAATGATGCTATATTTGACACATTTGGACAACTTCACTTGGTGAGAGTGTTTATAAGTGCATAATCTTTCTGCAAACCCAAACTAATGAATTAAGTTTCTACTCCTTTAAAGCAGATTAATTCTCCTTGGCGTTTGCTTGGCCCAATGTTGGGCAGCCCTCTCATAGTCCGTCTCGCTCTCATCCATGCTGATGTGGATCAAATTGTCCAGCGAGTGCTTTTTGAGTCAGTTGCTGTGATCAGAATTGACGACGTTTTTGTTGTCCTGACAGTTGTCTGGTTTTGTGCACCATCACTCACGTGGGTTTGTCGACATTTAGTCAACCAATCTTTGATCGAAGCCATAATGATAATAGACGAGGTCAAACTTTTGTGATTAAAATCAGTCGGCTTTGCCCGTCCGGTGGGGGACAACATCGGCAGCCAATGAGATCGCTTATCATGAATCGGAAAAATCCCGGATGTCTGACGTTTTCTTTCGATATTTTTATTGGACAGTTTGAACATGTGATCTTGACATAGCCAACAGATTACAGTTTGCTTACATCATACCACGCGGACATATTACTTTGACAGAATCAACACAAACATTGGAAAAAAAAGAGCGCTTGTTTAACACAAATATCAATCGATTTGTAAATTGATCTGTTATTTGCTCTCCTATGTATCTAGTTACTTGTGGGTAGGAAATTTAACGTATCGGTATAAATCTAAGCGTATCGGATTTTAAATAAAGCGACTAAGCGTATCGGCAGGCAGAGCAAGCGGATCGGGCCCGATACGCTAAAACGCTTTGGGGAAAACCATGTTATCTATTACCTGATTTGTCCAGGTCAACAACCATCTCATTTGTGCTGAAGTTCCTGAAGTTCTCATGATAACGGCTTACAAAGGGATTTTACAATGTGTACAACCTCATTTATACCTCGCAGAAACAGAATGTGGTTAAAGTCAAGAATAGGAGTTCCTGGGTATTGACAGCAAATGAACCCCCCCCCAAGAACGACAACTTGTTTCTACTTATTTAGAATTCCTTTGGGATATATATAATTGACAGGATGTTCAGAGAAGCTATTATATTTAACAAACGCTTCAACGAGTTACTTTGTTCGAACAAAAGTAAACTTTTTTTGTGTGATTTACCGTCTAGTGATTACTGAATAATCATTTTTCTGAAGGGTGCCAATAATTCTGTAGGACACAGGACCTACCAAGTTATAGAATAATTACACCAGACTAAAATTCTGCAACTCATCAGCTTTTGCAACATCAACTTTTGAATAAATTACTCTGAAATTGTTTGGTTTAAACTCCATTTCACACCCAATCGTATCGATCTTCACTCGTTCTGCGACACGTCATGCAAACTGCTCATGAAAACATGCTGATTTTCCCTCACTGTTCTTCTGGCTTGTATGGTATATTACTTATATTTCTGATTACAAACTCTACTGCATGGAATTTCCAATTCATGCAATTTAGGAATAATCATGGAAGTTTTTTTGCCCCCAAGTAGTAGCACATTATTCCGGGTCGTACTGTACAGCTTGGACTCCCAAACAACCCATGCACACACTCCAGTGGTTGATAAAATACAGATAGGTCACGGATTACAGAAATATTCTTCATTTAAAAAAAATAAATACAATAAAATATATCATCGATGCTAATAATTTACGGATTGTCACGGACGTTTCAGTATATTACAAATCGGCTACTGATTTCATACGGATGATGCATCATGGATAAAAAATTAAGAAGTCTAAAACAAAAGTTTGGACTGCCGAAGTTCATAACTAAAATATCTCGCCTGCGTTTATATGTTCACTTTATTAGTGCGCTTGCTCAAGCACACAGCAGCCAAAGGCAAGCACACCATCGTTCTTCTTAAGTTTACTTATTCTGCCTTATTCCGACACGTTTTTTGGATCCACTCCTCCTCCTAGGGCGTTCGAGATAGAGACACCGTTCCATCTCTGAGACGTCTGGCCCGAAGTGGTGTAGTGTACTTGTATACAGCTTTTGGATCAACGTGCCTGTTCTCTTGTTCTTTTGTTTTTTCCCCATAGAGAATGAATAGGGCTCATGAATCGAATCGTCCTACTCGGACACGCTCCATCGCAGATGCACCAAACCTCATGTGATACTTCAGGCCAACTACCCCGACACATACATGCAATCGGTTCTGACCCGCACTCATATTTTTCCTCTCTTTTTGCTCATCCCTTTTTCCTCCATAGGCTTGCATTGATTTTTGGCCCCATTGAAAATGAATGGTGTTTCAGGAGAAAAACTTTCACTCTCCATCAATTTTTTTTTAACCGAGTGACCAAACTTCAAGAAACTTCACTTGATGCCTCAGGCCAAGTCCCCGCACAGATCCATCCCCTCATCTGAGACCTGCACTCGTCTTTTCCTTGGTTTTCACGCATCTCTTTTTACCTCCATAGGCTTCCATTGATTTTTGGCCCCATTCAAATGAATGGAGTTTTGCTCAGTAAGGGCCTCTGCATGCTCTTGCGACAAGGCTTTCGCAGACAGTTTTTTGCAGACAGTTGTAATTTATCGTTGAGCGGGGAGTAATAGGCGTGCGAGATGTTATTCACCGCCACAACGCAAGGGGGCGCGAAGTCACGAAGTCGCTAGGAGTAGTTGGTGGGTGTGGTTAGTGGAGTGTTTATCCTCCGGTTACTTATAACGACTAGAACTGGAGTCGTATAGATGTACGTACTTCCTCACTTCCTCGATCAACCGCTCTTCGTGCTGCTCCATCTTCGCTCGTGTTTTTAAAAATGCCGGTCGTGAAAACAAACCAAACCGGGAAAGTAGGGAAGCGGAAGTGCGTGTACAGCGGATGTAGAGTGGACCAATCAGAGCCCTCTTGTCTGCGACGCTGTCTGCGAGGCTTCTGCGGTGGTCACAATTTTTGGGAGGTGCGCGCAGAGCGTCTGCGAAGGTGGGGGGGCTACGCAGACACTGTCTGCGACGCTATCTGCGAGGACTGGGTTGTCAGCATAAATTGGCCTTAACACTTCACCACACATCCACCAAACTTCATACGGCACCTCAGGCCAAATCACCATCACACACATGATATCGGTTCTGACCCGCACTCGCCTTTCTCTCGCTTTTCATCCGTCCAGTTTTTCTCCATTTTGCCGCTAATCAGTGGAAGCTTGACTGAGTCGTTCCTCCCTTCCCCCATAGGTGGTGATGATTTGGCAAGGACCTGCTCATCTGAGACTTTGACAACAAATCAACTTCAACTCAATGGCCACTTTATTAGGAATACTTACACACACACACAATAGCAATTAGCATATAAGCATTCACGTGTTACCATGCTAGCTGTTAGTATGTTACCCATTACGATATCATGCCTGCTGTTAGCTCGCGAGTTGTTAGCATGTTCACCATTAGCATGTTATCATGAGAACTGTTAACATGTTAGGATTAGCATGGTAGCATGCAGAGTTCGCATGTTTGCTGTTAGCGAGTTCGCCTGAGCATGTTAGCATGCTAACTTAACATGCTAACAGTTAACATGCTAACAGTTAGCATGCTAACTGTTAGCATGTCACCCTCCATGTGTTAGCATGCTAAAAGTTAACATACTAGCCATTAGCATGTTAGCTGTTAACATGATAGCTGTCAGCATATTAGCCTAAAGTGTTAGAATTTTAACAAACAGCATGTTAATAATTAGCATGTTAGAATGCTAGCTGTTAGCATAGGGTGACCAGATGTCCCGGTTTTACCGGGACAGTCCCGATTGGGGTTGTGTGTCCCGAGTCCCGACAAAAGTCTGTCGGGACACGGATATGTCCCGGTTTTCGCCACTCGTGACGTTTGCGACTGAGCAGCGTGGGAATCATTAACGGAAAAATGTCTGCATTTACTATTTTGATGAATTGACAGGAATCGCAAACTTTCCTGGTTACCGCCCCCTGGCCCTGTGGCATGGGTGTTTATTTAGCCACATTATTCCAGACAACAGAACGGGTTGCCATGCAACAATAAAATAAACATTAACTGGCGCGAATGTGGGGGCGGCACGGTGGTGTAGTGGTTAGCGCTGTCGCCTCACAGCAAGAAGGTCCGGGTTCGAGCCCCGTGGCCGGCGAGGGCCTTTCTGTGTGGAGTTTGCATGTTCTCCCCGTGTCCGCGTGGGTTTCCTCCGGGTGCTCCGGTTTCCCCCACAGTCCAAAGACATGCAGGTTAGGTTACCTGGTGACTCTAAATTGAGCGTAGGTGTGAATGTGAGTGTGAATGGTTGTCTGTGTCTATGTGTCAGCCCTGTGATGACCTGGCGACTTGTCCAGGGTGAACCCCGCCTTTCACCCGTAGTCAGCTGGGATAGGCTCCAGCTCGCCTGCGACCCTGTAGAAGGATAAAGCGGCTACAGATAATGAGATGAGATGTTGATAAATGTGAGCTTCAACAAAATGATAAGAGCACCTCTCCGAGTGTCACATTTACATAAAAAAAGGTGTGCGTGCACGAGCATGGTCGCGCGCAAAAGTGTCCCGGTTTCAGACTAGGGAAATCTGGTCACCCTATGTTATCTATTAGCATGTTAACATTAATGTTAGTATGCTAGCTGTTAGCATATTAGTATGCTAGCTGTTAGCATGCTAGTTGTCAGCATGTTGGCATTAGCATGCTAGCTTTTAACATGCTAGCATGATAGCTGTTCTGCTACAGCTCAGCAAGCCCACACTGCATTTTCTCTGAGGAA